>NC_059273.1:15718089-15743089 GCF_017591435.1 Portunus trituberculatus
CCAAGTGGAGGGAGGTTTAGTGAGATGAGGCAGTGGTATGAGAGTCAGTAGTATCTATTGATGTTACTGAAACTCGTGTTGCTGAATACTCATCGCTATCACCATTTTGTCTCCTCTAACATTCACTCATTTCAGCAGTTTTTTTTTTTCTGCTCAGTTTTCGTTTTTTTTTTTTTTTATCAAGTGGGTATTCAATGTTTCAGTATCGATTTATGTTTATATTGTTGTTGCAGCTCTTATTTACTTTTCTTCGTCAACATTACGCTCTCCTATTTTTAGTTCTATTGTTTTCCTTTCTCTCTTTCTCTTGACCACACTTTCCACCTGGTTTGCCTTCATTTCCTGTTTATATTACTGAGTTTCATATTTCATAATCGGAATTCATCATATCAACGTCAACCTACATGTATTCTCGTTTACCATAACCAGACTAACTTAATCTTTCTTAACTTCCTTTTAATCACGAGACTATTTCCGGCATCAACTCGAACGCTTTCCGCTTGACCTAATCCACTTCATTTCCTCCTGAGAGACCTGATGTTTGCCCCGATCCAGTGACCCACAAAACAGGAGTTCCAGAGTAAACTGATCACACAAACCCTCAGCCTCAAGAATTATGAAAAAAAGTGAAGAAAAAGATACACAAACCAAAATTACATCAGATATACTTTTTAATACATCAATGCGCAGGTTTGCTGGTAGACTGACCTAATACATGCAATAGAAAATGTCAAAGTCTTTCCAATTCTAACTCCTCTCGAGATTTCTGGCATCTAGCCAATAATATCTCTAACAACTTTACTTCTTCGTCTTTCCCTCCTTTACTTCATCCAGATGGCTCTACAGCTGTCTCTTCTTTTCTAAAGCTGAACTCTTCGCTCAAACCTTTGCTACCAACTCAACTTTGGATGATTCTGGGCATATTCCTCCTACTCCTCCACCCTCTGACTACTTCATCCCTAAAATTAAAATTCTTTATAAAGACGTTTTCCTGGCCCTCTCTGGCCTTGATTCTCGGAAGGCTTACGGTCCGGATGGAGTCCCTCCTGTTGTTCTCAAAACTGTGCTTCCGAACTCGCTCACTGCCTGGTCAAACTCTTTCATCTGTGTCTCTCTACTTCTATTTATCCTTCTTGCTGGAAGTTTGCTCACATTCAACCTGTCCCTAAAAAGGTGACCACTCCAATCCTTCTAACTACCGCCCTATAGCTTTGATTTCCTGCCTTTCTAAAGCCTTTGAGTCTATCCTTAATAGGAAGATAATGAGGCATCTATCAGCTCACAACCTTCTCTCTGATTGCCAGTATGGTTTCCGTAAAGGCAGATCTACTGGTGATCTTCTTACTTTCCTAACTGAATCTTGGTCATCCTCTTTTAGGGACTTCGGTGAAACCTTTGCTGTCGGCCTTGACATATCGAAAGCCTTCGATAGAGTCTGGCACAAATCTTTAATTTCTAAACTACCCTCCTACGGATTCTATCCTTCTCTCTGTACCTTCATCTCCAGTTTCCTTTCCGATCGTTCTATTGCTGCTGTAGTAGACGGTCACTGTTCTTCCCTAAAACTATCAACAGTGGTGTTCCACAGGGTTCTGTCCTATCACCCACTCTCTTTCTATTATTCATCAATGATCTCCTAAATCTGACTCAATGCCCTATCCACTCCTATGCTGATGATACCACCCTGCATTATTCAACAGCGTTCAACAGACGCCCAACCCCAAATTAATTCACAGCCTGAACTAGTGATCAGTTCTCAATACAACGTGAGGTATCAGCCCCTGTCTACTGGGAGGGTAATCAGTGTGTTCCCTTACGTGTTCCAGTCAGTGATGCTATTATTAGCATTCCAAAGGTTAAAATACATGCTCGTAATGGTAGAATTAATTCAGACAAAGTTTCGGGTAAAGTTTGAAGATCATAGTGAAGCAATATCCCCTGTTATCTAACTTACGTGAATAACAATGCGTGGAATCATATATATATTCTCTTCGAATGATCTAAATAACGAAAAAAGAGGTTACTTTCTGATAAATCTTTTGCCTCTGACGTACGCTTTATTTGGAATTCTATATGACTTTTGGTATTCCTTAATGTATATATGAAATGAAATCATAGTGTGTGTGTGTGTGTGTGTGTGTGTGTGTGTGTGTGTGTGTGTGTGTGTGTGTGTGTGTGTGTGTGTGTGTGTGTGTGTGTGTGTGTGTGTGTGTGTGTGTGTGTGTGTGTGTGTGTGTGTGTGTGTTGTGTGTGTGTGTGTGTGTGTGTGTGTGTGTGTGTGTGTGTGTGTGTGTGTGTGTGTGTGTGTGTGTGTGTGTGTGTGTGTGTGTGTGTGTGTGTGTGTGTGTGTGTGTGTGTGTGTGAGTGTGTGTGTGTGACTGTGTAAGTAAGCGCACCTGTTAATATGACTTATAAAAAGAAAAGAAAAAAAAAAATCCCTAGGATCAATGTCCTCTAAATTCAAATAAAAAAGCAAGGCAATGAACACAACATGCATTACTGAATGATCTTTAAACCCACGACATGAAAGACAGTGTTAGCTTGATTATCATTCATACCGCCGCGAAGAGCAAGCAGTGAAATAAGGAAATGATTATTTGACGTAGACTGGAACCATTCACCAAATAGAAATAAAAAAAAAGAAATTCAACTGAAAAGAAAAATGAAAATGAAAAATAAAAGGTACACTGACACAAAATGAAAACAAAGAAAGAGGTGTGTATAATCTCTCTCTCTCTCTCTCTCTCTCTCTCTCTGAATGCCATCAAACTCCCTGGACTATTTCAACAAGATGCATACAAGCGATCGCCAAAAAACAAGTGAGGCAAATTGAGGCCAAACATGGAGAGTCGAAGATCCTTTGTGTGAGTGGGAAATGCAAGCAAAAGGACGAGACACACATTATAGGAACAAAGAGCAGGAGTGTTGGTGAATGGTATCGCTATTTTCTCCTCCCTCAAGCAAAGTGATTAAAATTAGTTTGATCGCCTTAATGAGAAGCAGATAGGAACAATCTCGTATTAATATAATGCTTCCTTTAATGTACCAAACGTTTACTGCCGTGTACAGTTCTCCGTTTGTCTATTAACGTCTCTTTTGTTTCTCTAATCAGTCGTAAGCTTTCTTTACTCGCTTTCTTTCTGTCTGTGTTAGTCTCTTCATCTGCCTGTCTGTGTCTGTTTCTTCTCTATCCTTTGAAGAGGGAGGTTTCAAGGCATTTGTCCCTCACTTCTAGGTAACAATTACGATCTTTAAGGGAACTAGCAACCCAGTGGGCCCTTTTTTCTATTTTTTTTAATGGCTTTTGGCCAGTTTCCTCTCCTACATAAAAAAAAGCTTCCTCCTCCTCTTCCTCCTCCTCTTCCTCCTCCTCCTCCTTTCACAGCTCTTACTGCTACCTCTGTTTAAAACAATATACATTTTCTTTTCACCTAATTTACTTTGAAAAAATTATATTGATCTTATACTGATCTCTCTGTGGGCAAGTGTTAAAATGTCAAGGACTGATGTAAATAACGGACTAAAATATTTAAACACAGAGGCACCACTCACACACACACATAGTGTGTTAGAGCGCTGGCTTCACAAGCCAGAGGACCGGGGTTTGATTCCCCGGCCGGGTAGAGATATTTGGGTGTGTCTCCTTTCACGTGTACCCCCTGTTCACCTAGCAGTGAGTAGGTACGGGATGTAAATCGAGGAGTTGTGACCTTGTTGTCCCGGTGTGTGGTGTGTGCCTGGTCTCAGGCCTATCCGAAGATCGGAAATAATGAGCTCTGAGCTCGTTCCGTAGGGTAACGTCTGGCTGTCTCGTCAGAGACTGCAGCAGATCAAACAAATAGTGAAACACACACACACACACACACACACACACACACACACACACACACACACACACACACACACACACACACACACACACACACACTTTACTTTACACACACACACACACACACACACACACACACACACACACACACACACACACACACACACACACACACAGAGAGAGAGAGAGAGAGAGAGAGAGAGAGAGAGAGAGAGAGAGAGAGAGAGAGAGAGAGAGAGAGTGGGAAACATTGTAAATTGCGGGAGAAAGGATGAAACGCACATGGAAACTCTAAAGAGAACAAACGTGAACGAAGGAGGCGAAGGGTGAGGAGAAAAAAGAGAGAAGGAAGGGGAAAAGGATAAAAATGAGTACCAGAGAGAGAGAGAGAGAGAGAGAGAGAGAGAGAGAGAAACAAAGGGTGGATAGAAACACGAGGATAAGGATGCAGAAACGGGAAAGGTATGGAAACAATACAGAGCAAGGGCCGCAGGGGGTGGTAACATGTAGATGAAAGAATGAATGGCATGAGGAAGGGCAAACTGTGATGAAAGGTGGCCCCATAACTAGAGAGAGAGAGAGAGAGAGAGAGAGAGAGAGAGAGAGAGAGAGAGAGAGAGAGAGAGAGAGAGAGAGAGAGAGAGAGAGAGAGAGAAGAAAACGAATAAGAGATCAAGAAGAGTAGACACAATGAATAATCATCAAGAAGAGTAGACACAATGCTAGTACAATCGATAATGCATGACGTACATAACTGAATGGAAAGAATTATACAAGAGGAGACTATTACGCTGAGTGTTGCGGCAAACAACAGTATCAATCACACGCTTAGAAAATGAGGTGGTGATGTTGACTGTGGTATGAGACTAGTGGGTATCAAACTTGGGAGCGAATGAGTGTAAGCAAGCACTAAGCATCTTCTATTCACCCTCGTCATCCTGCAAGTACTAGTGATACGATTCAGGCTTGCAGTGAATCTGAATACTGAAATAATTGAGAGAACAAAGGTATGTAGATATTTTTGCAACAAGTTAAGGAAAAATTATGTAATCGAAGTTCTGATGTCAGGTCTGTTGCGGTATTTTTTTGTGTGTGAAATTATTAGATTAGAGTTAAGAGAAATGAGAAAGAAAATGAAAGAAGAATAGATATGTCAAATCACTTTAATCTCTTTATCTACGTGGTTAAACGAAGAAAGAGGCGTATTTTTCGAAAGTGAAAACGTGATTAACATTAAATAGTCAATCATGTTCTTATATTATTTAGGGATATGAAACAGATAATGAAAGAAGAATACGTTTGTCAAATCACTTTAATTTCTTTATCTACGAGATCAAAACGAAGAAAGAGGCGTATTAATATTAAATAGTCAATCATGTTCCTGTATTATTTAGGGATATGAAAGAGAAAGTGAAAGAGGAAAGGTGTGTTAAATCACTTTAATATCTTTATCTACGAGGTAAAACGAAGAAAGAAAATAATTTTTTTAAGTGAAAAGGTTTAAGAACATAATGACAACTTGTGGAAGGGTGATGAAGGAATTCGCGGGCTGTAGAAAAGGTGATTAATATTAAATAGCTGATCATGATTCTGTATAATAATTAAAGATTCTACCAGACAACCACACCTGAGCAAAAGACAGCCAGTAACACCTTCAATTCTTCACGGGATAGTCTATCTAAGAACAGTTTAATCACGAATATTGTATCTGGCAACAATACACTTGCGGATATTGTCTTTATTGGACACCAGAAGCCTCCATTTGCAACAGATGAGACTTACCTACATATCACTTGAATTTAATTGCTAGTAACGTAATAGAACAAATTATTTCTTTCATCTTTACTTATTTGTTTATTTACTTTTTCCACTTGCAGCTTCTCTCCCCGCACCCCTCCTAAGGCAGCACCACATGCCATGCCTCCCGCTCTGCATTATTTATGTCTCCACCGCTGACACAAGCAGGAACAGGAAGGAAGGTAAACATTATTGAAAAATACTGAATAAGCAAGTATTCCCGCGGTCTCAGGAAGATGAAAGTCGCTCACTGTGCCTCTTACGAATGCCAAGCAACTCAAATTACAGACGTCACAGAAATACCTTGGTGTTTCTTCCACTGAAATGTATCCCACTCTTGGCACCAGGTATTACAGCAAAAACTCTCTCTCTCTCTCTCTCTCTCTCTCTCTCTCTCTCTCTCTCTGTGTGTGTGTGTGTGTGTGTGTGTGTGTGTGTGTGTGTGTGTGTGTGTGTGTGTGTGTGTGTGTGTGTGTGTGTTGCCTAGATGAAAAATATTTATAAGATGTGTGGGAAGGAGACAAGAGAGTCTGGGTAATGTGTGGAATGTATAAACAAGCAGCATGTCTCTCTCGCTTTGAAAAAAACACTTGAGGTTGAGGCCAAAGATCGAGACCTGCTCCTAATGTTCCTGAAAAGCCTCGGCTCTGTTTACCTGGAGAGAGAGAGAGAGAGAGAGAGAGAGAGAGAGAGAGAGAGAGAGAGAGAGAGAGAGAGAGAGAGAGAGAGAGAGAGAGAGAGAGAGAGAGAGAGAGAGAGAGAGAGAGAGAGAGAGAGAGAGAGAGAGAGAGAGAGAGAGAGAGAGAGAGAGAGAGAGAGAGAGAGAGAGAGAGAGAGAGAGAGAGAGAGAGAGAGAGAGAGAGAGAGAGAGAGAGAGAGAGAGAGAGAGAGAGAGAGAGAGAGAGAGAGAGAGAGAGAGAGAGAGAGAGAGAGAGAGAGAGAGAGAGAGAGAGAGAGAGAGAGAGAGAGAGAGAGAGAGAGAGAGAGAGAGAGAGAGAGAGAGAGAGAGAGAGAGAGAGAGAGAGAGAGAGAGAGAGAGAGAGAGAGAGAGAGAGAGAGAGAGAGAGAGAGAGAGAGAGAGAGAGAGAGAGAGAGAGAGAGAGAGAGAGAGAGAGAGAGAGAGAGAGAGAGAGAGAGAGAGAGAGAGAGAGAGAGAGAGAGATAACAATTACTCAGACAGCACTAAAGTGAAAAAATAAAAAAAGTAACGAAGGAAATACGACACACGCATCAAATATGAATAAAGACGATACAAAAAAAAAAAAAAAAAAAACAAGGCACAACAAAAAGATCAAAAGAAAACAGAGACTTCGCTGAAAAAAAAGCCAGTCATACCACACACATTCACATAGAAGGAACTGCACAATAAGTGAGGATTGGAATAAAAGTGACTGAGTGCAAAGGTTATGTCATCCGAAACTTGAGATAAAGGTAATTTCAGAACAAAGAATCCCAGAAAAAAAAAATAATTACATAAGGCGAGGGGAGGACGACACCTGCGCCGCCTGACGAGTGTGAAATGAAGAGTGTAGAGTGAAAAATGGTGTTAAGAAAGACCTATTGCTTTTCCTTTAGTCTTGGTGTAGATTCCTTTCACTTTCACGGTCTTCTTCAATATTTCGTCTATTCCTCTCAGTTTCAGCAAGGCGCAGTGGAAGTTGGGTTTTTCCAATGGTACTTTTCACTATTTTACAGACAGTTTAGTAGGGTTTGTGTAATAGCAATAAAATAAGCATCCTAAAATACCTGGAAATTATATCTACCCTCTGAAAAGTTGCTTTAAGAAAATATAACACCAATACTTTAAGAATATAACTTCTAGGCTATTTTTGCTTGATAGACAACTATCTCTCTCTCTCTCTCTCTCTCTCTCTCTCTCTCTCTCTCACTGTGTCACTAAGTTATTCAAGTCATCAATACTCATTCGTTCTTGGTCCGCACTGACGTCATGTAATCGACAACGCACTACATCCAGGGATCAACGGATGCGTCCCCCACTCATCTGGATACAAAAATAAACTGCAGTACAACTTTTCGCCTTGTTTAGAATTCTCCATCCATTACTCAGGTGTTTAATGGGGGATGTGGTATATGAGAGTCTTGTCGTGACACTCAGACTTATTTAGCGTATTGACACGTTTTCTTTTGTCACGTTTGTATTTCGTGATCAACCGTGAGTGGGATTCAATTATACCGAAATATCTCCTACTCCGCATTCTCCTCTTTCTCCTAGCCCTTCACCTTCTCTCTTTATTTCTTCTCCCTTTATTCCACCTCCTCCATTCTCGTATCTATTTCCATCCACTTCCTTTCCTATTTCATTCCCTCTCATTCACTTCTTCCCACCTTCACTGTGGTTGCTCTTCCTCCAGCTCCTTTTTTCACAGGAACGAGAAAGATGGATAGATAGATAGATAGATAGAGAGAGAGAGAAACCCTCTCCCTGCACTTCTCTCCGTCTCTCTCAATCTCTATTCCGCCTAGTGGCTGTGATACTCATCTAGCCATAAGAGTGCGTGTTCTGAATGATGTTAACCTTTTCGTAGCAGCACGAAAAATTGGCACCAATGGAAGCAATGTAATAATGTACATCACTGGGAGAGAGAGAGAGAGAGAGAGAGAGAGAGAGAGAGAGAGAGAGAGAGAGAGAGAGAGAGAGAGAGAGAGAGAGAGAGAGAGAGAGAGAGAGAGAGAGAGAGAGAGAGAGAGAGAGAGAGAGAGAGAGAGAGAGAGAGAGAGAGAGAGAGAGAGAGAGAGAGAGAGAGAGAGAGAGAGAGAGAGAGAGAGAGAGAGAGAGAGAGAGAGAGAGAGAGAGAGAGAGAGAGAGAGAGAGAGAGAGAGAGAGAGAGAGAGAGAGAGAGAGAGAGAGAGAGAGAGAGAGAGAGAGAGAGAGAGAGAGAGAGAGAGAGAGAGAGAGAGAGAGAGAGAGAGAGAGAGAGAGAGAGAGAGAGAGAGAGAGAGAGAGAGAGAGAGAGAGAGAGAGAGAGAGAGAGAGAGAGAGAGAGAGAGAGAGAGAGAGAGAGAGAGAGAGAGAGAGAGAGAGAGAGAGAGACAAGCTTCAGTGTCATCAGCTGGGGCTCGTGGGCAGCTCTGACCATCACGCTGTACTGACACAGCTGGAAGTGGGCGTGGCTCAGGACGAGGCCACCACCCGCACCATCTGGCTGTGGAACAAAGCAGACTGGGCTTCCCTGCGCCGCGACCTGACCCACACCCCATGGGCCACTCTGCTACAGGGAGGAGCAGAGAGTGAAGCACTTGCACTCACCTCTCACCTTCTCGCCCTCCAGAGACGCCACGTCCCACACAGGGAATACACCACCAGATCGACGGATCAGCCATGGTTTGGCTACCGTTGCCGTGTTGCTGCCGAGGCAAAGTATGCTGCCTGGCTCCGCTACAAGAGGAACCCGACTCGGCGCAACAAGGACCTGCACAGGGCTGCATGCAGGAGGATGGTGGTAACCAGCAAGTGGGCCTTAAAAAAGTGGGAGGAAAGCCTGCGCCGGAAACTGTGTGGCACTGGCGTAGGAAACAAAACTTGGTGGTCTCTTGTTAAGGACAAACAAGGAACTGGCCACCAAGAATCCATCCCTCCCTCAGCAAGCAGGACGGTACTGTCGCCACCAGCAGTAAGGAGAGGGCACAGTTGCTGGCTTCCTTGTTTGCTGGAAAAATGAAGGTCGGGAATCCACAGCAGCCACCGCCTCAGCTGGTCCAGCAATGTGAGAAGACTGTCACCATGGTGGAGGTGACGCATCAGCAGGTGAAGCGATTATTGCGGGGCTGGACACACAGAAAGCCACCGGCCCTGATGACATCAGCCCGCACCTGCTGAAGCGATGCTCCCAGGAACTGGCTGCCCCTCTCACCCAAGTTCACAACTTGTGTACGGGAAAACGTCTGGCCTTCAGTGTGGAAGGAGGCTCGAGTAGTTCCTGTACACAAAAAGCTCCAGGACGGACCCAAAAACTACAGACCCATATCCCTGTTGTCAGTGGTGGGTAAAGTGTTTGAGAGGGTCGTGGCAGAGGTGGTGTGTAGCCATCTCAAGGACAATGCCC
Organism: Portunus trituberculatus; assembly: GCF_017591435.1. Classification (NCBI taxonomy): domain Eukaryota; kingdom Metazoa; phylum Arthropoda; class Malacostraca; order Decapoda; family Portunidae; genus Portunus; species Portunus trituberculatus. The sequence goes on from NC_059273.1 coordinate 15,727,780, forward strand.
TCCTCTCAGACCAACAGTTTGGGTTCAGACCTGGAAGGTCAACCTCCGACCTAATGATGCTTCTCACCAGGCATTGGCAGGACGCCCTCGACGACGGCAAGGACACTATAGTGGTTGCTTTGGACATAGCAGGAGCTTTTGATAAAGTATGGCACAACGGATTACTAGAAAAGCTTCGTGCTAAAGGCATCCAGGGTGGCTTGCTACGACTCTTGGGAAATTACCTGCAGGACAGAAGCCTCAAGGTGGTTGTCAACGGGCAAACATCTGAGTCCCTGCCTGTGGAGGCATCAGTGCCACAGGGTTCAATTCTTGGCCCACTCCTGTGGAATATCTACGTGGATGATCTTCTCCAGCTACTGCCAGGAGTCATGGCCTATGCTGATGACTGCACCCTCTCCTATACCTATCCACGCCAGGACAGTGGGCGGGCTGCTGAGGCCATCAATCAGCAGCTACGAGTGATAAAGGAGTGGGGTGCTCGCTGGCAAGTGACATTCGCGCCGGAGAAGACACAAGCAATGGTTGTCTCTCGGTCCCCAGCCGCCATGGCAGCAATGGCAGGAAAGTTGTCTTTGGCGCTGCTGCTCTCCCACTCCAAGATGACGTCAAGATACTTGGAGTGGAGGTGGATCGAGGGCTGAGGTTTGACAGGCATGTCAAAACCATTGCCAAGAAAGCCTCTCACAGGATCTCCGCTCTCAGAAGGATCGCCAGTTTCCTCGACAGGAAGGGGAGACTGCTGCTGTACAAGGCACAGGTGCGGCCCCACCTTGAATACGCAGCTCTCTCCTGGATGTCCTGTGCCGCCACACACAGAAGGAGACTGGACAGCATCCAACGCCGCGCCATACGGCTAGTAGATGCTGCACTACCACCTCACCCAGAGCCTGAGCGTCCCCTTGATTCACTGGAACACCGCAGAGACGTGGCGGCGATCGTAGTGTTCCATAAGGCACAGGTGCAAAGAGTGCCACATCTGGCAGGGCTGCGTCATCCTCTAAGAGTCACCGCACGGAGCACGAGAACGGTGCTCAATGGTGGTGACGCCGTAGAGGTGCCGCGATCCCACGGGTGTCAGCATCAACGCACCTTCGCAGGACGCGTCTCCAGGATGTGGAACTTGTTCACGGCCGCGGTGCCTCACGTCCAGGAGATGAACACACAGTGTCAAACTGATGGCACATAAGTGGAGACAGACACTGCCAACTCCTCTGACACTCTTTGTGACGTGACACTCAGTGTAGTGCAGTGCGTGAATAGTGCTAGTGAAGTGAAACGAATAGTGCTCCATTTACATGCTGACCATCTTGTATATTATCTATTTTTAAGTCTTGTAAATATTGTAGAGAAATAGATTGTAGTACCCTTAGAATAGGTAGCACACGACAGTGCGCCTTTGGGTACATGTTCCTTTGTATTAAGTTTTGTTTAAATAAAAAAAAAAAAAAGAGAGAGAGAGAGAGAGAGAGAGAGAGAGAGAGAGAGAGAGAGAGAGAGAGAGAGAGAGAGAGAGAGAGAGAGAGAGAGAGAGAGAGAGAGAGAGAGAGAGAGAGAGAGAGAGAGAGAGAGAGAGAGAGAGAGAGAGAGAGAGAGAGAGAGAGAGAGAGAGAGAGAGAGAGAGAGAGAGAGAGAGAGAGAGAGAGAGAGAGTGAAATCTGGCCAGAAAGTTTGAAAGTTAGTCTGCTTCTTTCTTTTTTTTTTTTTTTTTACTTTAATAATATTAAAAGTTACAAAATATCATAAGAAAAAACAACTTCTGAAAATATCTACTTAAATTTATCTTTCACCTTTCCAGCAGTACTAACACGTTCCCCTGGACAGACAACGCGACACATGCCAGTCCTGCGTCACCTGCTTGCAAATAATCAAGACAAAATCATTAGTAAGACCTTTGCTTTGGAGGTGCGACACTGGTGATGTACCCACCACACATGTCATGCTTTCTGACGGACTTCTGACACTTGACATTCGAACGACATAGAAATTAAGGGTTTGTAATGCGACGGGGTTTACCAAGAGGAACGAGATCTGCATTCTTCGGAAGTGTTTAGTGATTTTTTTCTTCTCTCGTGCTTCTTCCATACATATAAAGAGATCCCTTCAAGTAAGATAATTTGACATTCAATGCTCCACCAGTAATCTCCTTGTCGTCACTATCATGGGTGTTTTTCCTGTGTGTGTGTGTGTGTGTGTGTGTGTGTGTGTGTGTGTGTGTGTGTGTGTGTAATTCACCTTGGTCGTCTGTTGGTCACCCAGCCAGTCTTCCCCATTACGGAGCGAGCTCATAGCTCATAGACAGATCTTCGGGTAGGACTGAGACCACAACACACACTCCACACACCGGGAAAGCGAGGCCACAACCCCTCGAGTTACATCCCGTACCTATTTACTGCTAGGTGAACAGGGGCCACACATTAAGAGGCTTGCCCATTTGCCTCGCCGCACCGGGACTCGGATCCGGGCCTCTCGATTGTGAGTCCAGTGTGTGTGTGTGTGTGTGTGTGTGTGTGTGTGTGTGTGTGTGTGTTTGAACGCCACATGAATACCGGACATTAGAGCCGCCCACATCTCGTCATAACCTTCATCGTATACACGTCTCCCACAAAAGCTTCTGATGGTCAGCTGGCAGGAACCTTTCGCCACCACCGCCACAACCACTACCACCACCACTACCACCGCCACCACCACCAATACTATCACCACCCCCACCACCACATAACCATTACTCCTAAACGTTTTGGACTTTTATCGTTTGCATTATTCAAAGGCTAAAGAGAAATTATTCCTAAGGTTCAACTGAGTATTCACCTTATTGATGATGGAAAAGCCTTGTTAAACAGTCAAAAGAATCACAAAAATATTCTTAAATAATCCGAACAAAGCATGTTAGTATGTAGTGCCAACACATTATATATAATCTTTCATGTTGTGTTTAATATTAACCCCTTCAGTACTGGAACGCATTTTTATCACGAATTTTTTGGTATGGCTAGACGATTTTATTGATGTTAAGAAAGGTCTACGGAGGTCAGAAGTTTAATGGGAGAGTGTTCATTATTTAATTTCTTATATAAAATTTTGTACCACTCTAAAATCGCCAAAAAGTGAGCAGAAAAAAAATATGAAAACGAAAATGCGTCCTGATACTGAAGGGGCTAACCCACATATAAATCTAATTAAACTATTGATGAAACTATAAAACAAACCTCAACACCACAATAAATAAATATACAGCACATTAAATTGATAATAAGACATGTTTAAGGCTCTTATCCATACAGAAACAGACACACAACCTTCTGGGTCCCAAACTGAAGAAATCCAAGGTCACACTCGCTCTTTCTCCCTCCACTCTCCCACACACGCCATTCTGAAACCTAAGTTGGTGGGACAAAGTTGTGGATTTCACCTTCTTTCTCTTTTTCTTTCTCGCAGCGCCACTCCACACTGACAGAACTGTGGTGTCAGCATAACGCGAAGTAAAAGGCAGCCAGTGTTTCTTTTTTTTTATATATACTGTCCATAAAAAAAGGAAACGGGAAACTGCATTTAGGGGGAAGAGAGAACCAACGAGTGAGGGACGTGAGCGGAAAAGTAACAAGTTCTCGTAGTAAAAATTTCGGAGGGTGTTCCAGGGAGAAAATAACCGCCGGGAGGAGGAGGAGGAGGAGGAGGAGGAGGAGGAGGAGGAGGAGGAGGAGGAGTTGGGGAGGGAACACGGGATAAAAAATGTAGGAAATAGAGAAAAATGTGTGTGTGTGTGTGTGTGTGTGTGTGTGTGTGTGTGTGTGTGTGTGTGTGTGTGTGTGTGTGTGTGTGTGTGTGTGTGTGTGTGTGTGTGTGTGTGTGTGTGTGTGTGTGTGTGTGTGTGTGTGTGTGTGTGTGTGTGTGTGTGTGTGTGTGTGTGTGTGTGTGTGTGTGTGTGTGACAAGGTTCACAGACATGGAACATGGAATAAAAGGAAGCCAGACAAAGGATAATCCAATGCACACTTGATCTATTTGAAGTTATGACAGGTGGAGTTCGCTGTACCTCCATAATCAGCACAAAAGGAAGCCCAGAAGGTTTTGAGCGCTGTTGAAGGCTGGACAGAAAAAAAAAAAATAGAAAATATTCAAACAAGCTGTTACTAAAACTGGAGACACCAGCTCATTACCAGGAGTGTGTTTGTCAGGGCTTGTAATAGAACAAAGTAACCATAACCGTAAATTATTATGCAAAAATTGGTATCTGTCCTAAGCCTTTGACAGTTGATAACCTTGATTCAATTACGTCCGCCTGATAATCAAGACTCCTCCTGTTAATTAATCACCGTATGTCTGAACCAATGTGATGAGCTGACGCCGCTGCCTCACTCCGCTTGCAGACAGATGCCGCGCGAACAGCGGAGGCCGAACAAAGACGAGGACTCAGGAGAGACTAGTTAAATTTATGTCTACATGTCAAACACTAAGTAAATTAAAAAAAAATGCATGATATGTCTTAACGAATAGCGCCTCAACGATCAACTCAAGCTGCTGAAGTGACATGTGTAAGTATTCATGAATTAACTCACTTCACGAGTAAGCAGGTAAGTACATCACGAATAGAAATTCTATTCTTTCTCACGAGCACCGCTGAGAGTATACAGCGAACCGGCAATGTGACAAGCACAGACAGTTATGTAACACATATTCATGCTCCGACACTTAGCAATATGAAACTTTATATCACTTACATAAACCAAAACATAAATGTGTAAAAACATGTTTACACTACCCCGTATCGAGTTTTTTCACTTCTATCTTTTACAACCCTTCTTTTTTTTCTTTCTTTCTTTTCTGTCTCGATTTTTTTCTCATCGGTGGCTCTGTATGGCGGGGAGACGTAATCGCCAAGCCCCGCTGTGTGGCAGCTGAAGATACGGCCCAGTGAACGGCGGGCGAGTTATCAGACAACCTACCACACTACACAACCATCTGTAGCTAAGAGAGAGAGAGAGAGAGAGAGAGAGAGAGAGAGAGAGAGAGAGAGAGAGAGAGAGAGAGACAGACAGACAGACAGACAGACAGACAGACAGACACAAATGAGAGAGAGAGAGAGAGAGAGAGAGAGAGAGAGAGAGAGAGAGAGAGAGAGAGAGAGAGAGAGAGAGAGAGAGAGAGAGAGAGAGAGAGAGAGAGAGAGAGAGAGAGAGAGAGAGAGAGAGAGAATGATAGATAACGGGGAGAAAATGATGAATAAGGGGACGAATAAAGAAAGTAAAGACAGGAAAGAGAGAGAAGGAGAAAACCATCAGGAAAAAAAAAACTTGAAAGAAGAAAACTGGATGAAAATTTAAAGAAAAAAAATGTATGAGGAAGAACGAAAAGGTTAATAAAAGAGTGAAAAGGAAGAGAGAACAATGAAGAGAAGGGTGTGAAATAAAGATCATCGAAAAAGCGAGTAAAAGACGATATTTAGGAGAAAATGTGAAGAAAATTTAAAAAGTAACAAAATAGAGGACAAAGATATGAAGAAAATTGTCAGTTTGAGGGAAGGAAACAGACAGAAGAAATTAAAAGAAAAAAATGCAGCTTATAGAGATAAAAAAAAAAAAAAATAAGAGAAAATATTCAGAAAAAAAACATAGGAGATAGACAAATCGAAAAAAAACGAGACAAAAAAAAAAAAAAGAAAGAAAACGAAAATAGACAAGAAAAGAGTGAGAAATAAAAGCGATGCAAATTTCCCAAGTTTTGTCAATACACACTAGAGAGAGAGAGAGAGAGAGAGAGAGAGAGAGAGAGAGAGAGAGAGAGAGAGAGAGAGAGAATGGATAAGGAAAATGATAGAAAAATTAAACCGCACAGAATAATGATCATCCAGAAATAGTTGCATCATTATTTTTTGTGTAATTATGAGTAATGCGAGGAAAGAATGAGAGGAGCGTGATTAGGGACACTCTCTCCTCTTCTTGCTTTCAGACTAACACTAATTTTGTCACTACCGAGGGAAGGTGTCTCCAGTACCATTGCTGTGGGTGGTGGTGGTGGTGGTGATAGTGGTGGTGGTGGTGGTGGTTTTTGTTAATCCTAGCAACAATTACAATAAAAAAAAACACATCAGTAATTGTAATATGAAAAAAAATTGGTAGCAACAAGTTAACAAGTGATAATAATAATAATAATAGTAATAATAATGATAATAATAATAATAATAATAATAATAATAATAATAATAATAATAATAATAATAATAATAATAATAATAATAATACGAAGAAGAAGAAGAAGAAAAATAATAATAACAAAAAATAATAATAAAAAAATAATGAAAATAACATTAATAATACTAATAACGATAATAAGAAAACAGACCGCACCACCAACATTATTAGTGCAGCCAACAACAGTAATAACATTAACAACAGCAGGGACAGTAACAGTAGCAACAGTAATAGGAATAGCAACAGTAATAGCAATAGTAGTAGTAGAAGTAGTAGTAGTAGTAGTAGTAGTAGTAGTAGTAGTAGTAGTAGTAGTAGTTGCAATAGTAATAATAATAATAATAATAATAATAATAATAATAATAATAATAATAATAATAATAATAATAATAATAATAATAATAATAATAATAATAATAATAATAAGAAGAAGAAGAAGAAGAAGAAGAAGAAGAAGAAGAAGAAGAAGAAGAAGAAGAAGAAGAAGAAGAAGAAGAATTGTAATAATACTAATAGCAATAACGATAATAATAACAATTAATAATAAATATAAGGATAATGATGATGATGACGATTATTATTATTATTATTATTATTATTATTATTATTATTATTAGTTATTATTATTATAATTATTATTATTATCAACATTATCATTACTATTATTATTATTATTATTATTATTATTATTATTATTATTATTATTATTATTATTATCATTATTATTATTGTTATTATTATTATTATTATTATTATTAATATTATTATTAATAGTAATAACAAGAGTAATAATAATGACGACAATACTCATAATCATGTAACACAGCTCCACACCATTTTGCGTATGCCGGCTCTAATTAATATAATTTTGCCTAATTACTTTCCCTAAGTTTTTTTTAGGGACACACACACACACACACACACACACACACACACACACACACACACACACACACACACACACACACAGCCGAACATATACAAAATTGCAATAACTACTTCTATTAAATACTATCAATGCAAAAAGCAGAACACACTCGTAGTTTTCAACATACGCAGCGCAACATGATGTGTACATAATCAACATGAAAGTAAATATACCACTTGATATGTATTGTATTTCTACCAACGTGTGTGTGTGTGTGTGTGTGTGTGTGTGTGTGTGTGTGTGTAGCAATACTAATAAAATCTGTAAATAAATCTCTCCCTTCCAGCTCAACATAAAGAGACTATCAAAGCGAACAATTACGTCACTACTTGGAACAGTGGAGACTTACTGCTATGGTGGTGACGTAGATTCCCTTGAAAAGAAGAAAAATAAAAGAAAATAGTCCACATTAACGATACTGAATCACGTGAAATTAGCAGGCAAAATAACAGACCAAGGTAAACACAAATGGGAAGGAGCAATTTCTGTCTTTGTTTTCTAGTTTTCATTTATTTTTCTGACATTTCATTTTATCTCTCATTTCTTTACTCACGAGTGGTTGGTTTATCTATCTTTTTTTACGCCATTGTTGTCTTAAAGGCGTATATATAACTCAAATTTACATAGGAGGAGGTAGAAACAAAATGGTTATTGATTCTGGAACTGCTCTATAAAAAGTTGGTGCTAATTGTGTTGTTTAAAGTGGCAAGGACCTTCTTTTCCATTAACACCTTGGATCCCTCGTGGATCTATCAGGTCAAGTCCGTGTAAAATTGTGTAGTGGTGGTGCACGTGAGGGTCAGGCAATGAAGGTTTGGAATACAAGAGTGAAGGAATAACAGGTACAGTTTGGACTCAAGTGGCAATTGTCCTATAAATGTCTTAGAAAAGTTTTCGTGATTTGATTCATACACCGGAATAGAATATCAAAAGAGGTAACTTAGAGGCCACTGGTAATTAGCACGAAATCACTTTGGTGGGTAGGTTCAAGCAAATGTATCCTTTTGTAAAATATCATTTTCATCTCTCATTGCTTTGCACCCTCCCTGCGTATCTGAAAAGTTCATTAAACGACATACATTATTGACTCAGTATGACTTTTTTTTAGGAGAGCAAATAATCAGAAGAGAGGACGATGCAGGGATAAGATACTGAGAAGTGGCAGCAAGAAGACAAAAAATTACTGTTTGTAACAGGAACGAATGAGCGACACTGCCAAACCAGCATCGCGTGAATGACACCTTACCAGTGTGACTTGGCCCAGTAATGAGCGATCCTGCGTATCTGAGTGTCTTTAACTCTCTATATATGAAATGTAAACTATATATATATATATATATATATATATATATATATATATATATATATATATATATATATATATATATATATATATATATATGTTTTGAAAAACAGGGCGTCTATAGCGCACACGGTACAGGAGAGAGAAGACCCACAAAAGGACGTTTATCTTCATTATATTTTTATAGTAGCAGGACCACTGCGTCTGGTCATATTTTAATGTTTTACGTGTGGTTTTACAGTGTCTTATTGTACACCTGAAGATGGGATATAATGAAGATAACCGTCCTTTGTGGGTCTTCTCTCTCTCATATATATATATATATATATATATATATATATATATATATATATATATATATATATATATATATATATATATATATATATATATATATATATATATATATATATATATATATATATATATATATATATATATATATATATATATATATATATATATATATATATATATATATATATATATATATATATATATATATATATATATATATATATATATATATATATATATATATATATATATATATATATATATATATATATATATATATATATATATATATATATATATATATATATATATATATATATATATATATATATATATATATATATATATATATATATATATATATATATATATATATATATATATATATATATATATATATATATATATATATATATATATATATATATATATATATATACACACACACACACACACACACACACACACACACACACACACACACACACACACACACACACACACACACACACACACACACACACACACACACACACACACACACACACACACACACACACACACACACACACACACACACACACACACACACACACACACACACACACACACACACACACACACACACACACACACACACACACACACACACACACACACACACACACACACACACACACACACACACACACACACACACACACACCGCGTAGTGTAGTGGTTAGCACGCTCGACTCACAATCGAGAGGCCCGGGTTCGAGTCCCGGTAAGCGGCGAGGCAAATGGGCAAGCCTCTTAATGTGTGGCCCCTGTTCACCTAGCAGTAAATATAGGTACGGGATGTAACTTGAGGGGTTGTGGCCTCGCTTTCCCGGTGTGTGGAGTGTGTTGTGGTCTCAGTCCTACCCGAAGATCGGTCTATGAGCTCTGAGCTCGCTCCGTAATGGGGAAGACTGGCTGGGTGACCAGCAGGTGACCAAGGAGGAGGTGAATTACACACACACACACACACACACACACACACACACACACACACACACACACATACAAACTTCGTTGTTGACATCGGTGCTGTTGTTGCCTTTATCATTTTTGTTTGTTATTGCTGGTAAATAATCACTGAATACAAAAATATGTATTTCATGATTTATTAAATGTTTGAAACAACAAAATATTCCAGTTATCACATCGCGAGATCAAGTTGCATGCACGTTCCTCCCCCTTCCAACACACACATACACACACACTCACACACACACACACACACACACACACACACACACACACACACACACACACACACACACACACACGTGCGAGCATATACAGACAAACATACACTGTAAAACAATACAATAACAATAAAACAATGATGATGACAATGATAATAATAATAATAATAATAATAATAATAATAATAATAATAATAATAATAATAATGATAATAATAATAATAATAATAATAATGATAATAGTAATAATAATAATAATAACAATAACAATAATAATGATAATAATAATAATAATAATAATAATAATAATAATAATAATAATAATAATAATAATAATAATAATAATAATAATAATAATATTAATTATATTAATAATAATAATAACATCAGCTATTAAAGGTCCGTACACGCACTTGACTGCCAGAGGAGGCAGTCACGCAAAAGCTGGATGGTTCACGCTGCATCCTGCACATCGCGAGTGAAAACATTGTGCGACGCTTCTCACACAACAAGGCTGAAAGACTCAACTATTTTACTATTAACTCCAAGTAAAGGACAAGCTCCATTAGTATTCAACATGAAAGGGCAGACTAACAGATGTGCTGCAGAGTAAAAGGTCATTTGGTGAATTATGAAAGAAGCTTTGGACATTTCATCAAAAGGAACTATATCTTTTAAAAATCCTCCAAGCAGAGATGAAAAGAGTGGCAAAGAAACTGCAGTATATTCTTTTCCTTCTATACCTGCTTCATGCTAAATGGTGAATTATAGTTTGTTTCATCATCCTCTTAGTTCTTTGATGATATTACATTTAGCCTTTTAATACACTCTGAAACGCCTTCTTTATCTAATATTTGACCCATTAGTTTCTATATTTGCTATATTACCCCCGTCTCTCATGATTTCTTAATATACTTTAGTGTTCCTCATTTGTTATAGATCTGCAATACGAGTTTCGGTCTTAAGTTTAGAGATTCCGAGATCAATTAAGCCTCCCAGTAGTTTCTGGCAAGTAGACGAGGTAACCACCCTCTCATTAACGTACTCATCTTCATATGACATCGCTTTAGTGGGGCACTATTCGCTTAGTATCTCAATTTGTTTGTTGTGCTCTCCAGCTCGCGCGTGGTGACTGACAACACAGAAGCTGAACGAAAAAACAGACACACAATTTCTCTAAAACTTCATCACACTTTTATAAAACAATCGCTAATCCCAAAGCTAGTATTTTTTCCACAACATCAGGTGTAACTGTCGTATAGAATGTATTTGATTTATGAATCCCCGGCTTGCAACACTGCAGTTTAGTGTAGTCGATCTGTCTGTCAGTCAGACTTTTGCCGCCAAGTCAGATATTTCTTTTGTTCGTTTCATCAAACAAGCAACAGAAACCCAGACAGAGTATATATATTTTTTTGTTGCGTGTATTTCTTTGAAATGATACCGTGTATATGCGTGGTTATGTATGAAGGTGAAAAAAAAGTGTATCTTGTTTATTTGCTTCCTCTTCCTCTCTCTTGTTTCCTTCCAACCCACTTCTCCCATTGCCAACAATTAATTACCTTATACTCTCAGCGCATTCCTGTCTTTCCCCTACTTTTGTGGTGGGCGTAGTAGTAATAGTAATACCAGTAACAGTAGCAGTAGCAGCAGCAGCAGTAACAGCAGCAGCAGCAGCAGCAGCAGCAGCAAAAGCAGAAGCAGAAGCAGCAGTAACAGCAGCAGCAGCAGCTATATTTAGTAATAGCAGTTGTTGTTGTTGTTGTTGTTGTTGTTGTTGTTGTTGTTGTTGTTGTTGTTGTTGTTGTTGTTGTTGTTGTTGCTGTTGTTGTTGTTATTGTTGTTGCTGCAGTAGTAGCATTGGTGGTAGTCATACCTGCTCCCTGCAGGTTCCCTCTCCGAGGCTCCGTGGTTATGGTCTAACACTGCCGAGGAGTTATGGGGGGAGGCGTTTGTCTGGCACGCCAATCAGGAGGCTGGCTTGGTTTTATATGCAAAGACCGATCGATGAAAACTTTGAGAGCGTCGTAACCGGTCGGTCACTGGCGCAGAAAGCGGATAAAAAATGCAGAATATAAAAACTTTTTAGGGGTAAAAAGTTGAAGTAAATTAAAGCTTGTACACATAAAAACTTTTTTTCATTATAAAGACATGTTGAGTTGACAATCACAAGCCACTTGGAAAATAGGGACAAAGTCTGCCGTAGTGAGAGCACCTTTTTGTATGAGGCGCGGAAAACATTCTCACCAAACTACATGAATAACAAGACGACAAGGAAAACAATTCAGACACAAGCAGGTACAGGTAGGCATGCTAGCGCCGTCTCCTCCGCCTCTACCAGGTAATGCCAGGCCGGGACCTACAAAACACAGCGCCTGGCTTTCTCGTGCTTCAAGCTCACACACAGCGAGTTTGAAAATACGGTGAGTGCTCGAGTGCGTGGGCGGCTGAGTAGATGAGGTAGAGTGGCGGGGCGGAGCGGGCCGGGGAGGATGGGAGCGCAGGAGGTTACGGCAGATGAAACGCCGTCTCTCACGCTCCGTCACGCAGGTCTGTTAATTAATGGCGCCCTGCGTGAGACTAAACGACCTTCAGATTAACGGCATGAGGGTGAAAGTTGCGCATCCCGGCCCGTGTTAACAGGACAACAAAACTTGATCCAAACACTGGCGCGTGATACTCCTGAAGGCGAGGAAGACTTGAGCGAGACCCAAGGGAGTTCCTGCATCAAGAAGTATGGAGTTAACGGAACCATAGGACGTGGGATGCGAACCGAGGAACTCACGCAAAGAAAATGAAGTTCTGGACATGTAAAGAAAACGCAGTGAAGGATGGTAGAGTCTTGCACCAAGCTGTGATGTTTCCGTCACTATAGCAGGTGACGCTATCCTTTCATTATTGGCTTAGGGCACGAGCCTCACGTGTTGTAGTGCAGCTGTGTGGATAAAGCCAAGAAAATATTGCGTTAACATGCCAGGCTGAGGTGCAGTGTATTAGAATCCGCGACTTTATAGCAGCAATATATTTCACTTTTACACCCTTTAATATGAGACTCCATGAATCAGATTGAACAGTATATCAGATTTGAACACGGCAGGAAAATTTAAAGGAAAAGCACTAAATTCGCTGGCATTTAATACTCTTATGTTTTTATTTTCACAACACAGATGAAAGCCGACCCACAGCGCCCGCCAGGCCAGGATTAGTGAAAAAGACTGAGATACTGCTTCATATTTCAGGTTTTTTCCCGAAGTTTTCGCGCAAAAACAGCTACATCATAAGTTAGCTTAGTGGGTGCTTGGCTTTGAAGGGCCGTTCGTCTCCAGCCTCCCTCACCCTCGATGCCACCCTCGCCCTCCCAACACTTTCTTAAATTGTCCCCGGAACGCCATGTCCAAAATTTAAATGGCTTGCGGACTGATGAACAAGTTACGAGCGTCAGTGTTTGACCTGTTGCAGCATTACAATTGGCAGTACGAGACGCGCTGCCTCGATCACGCCTAGAATGGATTAGTGCTAGGAACAACGGGGAGTAGATTGCCGGCGGCTGCAATAATGACCGCCTGTAGAGTAGAGGTGTTATGAGATGTAGGAAAGAGCAGCACGTGCAACGGTGCTAATTAGAGTGGGGCTGACAGGGAACAGGTGTGCAGAATGATGGGGCGACACGGCCAGTATGAAGGGACTCTGATGAAGACTAAACCATTGTTGTTGGAAGGTCTGAATGTCACTTTCCCTACCTCCTCCCTTCTTCCCTTCTATCCTTCCTTTCTTTCTTCCTTCCTCCCTTCGTTCTCTTTCCGGATACGTCCGTTCCTCTGTTCTTCCTTTGTACCTTCTTGCCTCCACTTATTCCCAGTCATAACACGCCAACAGCCACCCCCTCCACCAAGCCATTTTGTACTCCATTCATCCACCACTGTCATGTGATGCACCACCAACGCCACCTCAACTTAGCTTGCGCACGCACCATCACCGTCACAATATTCTCGAGTCTTGCGTATAAAATTCGAAACAAACCAACAAAGCGAATGAGAAAAAAGGATATTCATGCATAATGCTGAAGTGCATATCTGAATTTTTAGTGAAATCGACGACCTGTGACAGCAAGGAAAAGAAAACCCAGAGGAAAAATACAGACAGGCAGATGGACGGACAGAGGAGCGAACAACAGGAATGGGAGAGAGGGGAAGATAAATTGAATATAGAATTTCTCTAAAGCAATTACTACTGAAGGTGTTGGGTCGTAAAGACAATCCTGTGACCCACGCCGGCCAGCTTGTCTGATTCTCACACTAAGGGAAAAAAAATTCTCACGCACACGTGAAGCGGTTGGAAATTATGCCCGAGTAGGTTTTTCCTCAGTTTTCTCAGGAACTAAATGACGTGAGCTTTTAAGACGGAGAGTGTGTGTGATACAAAGCATTCTTAACTTCATAATATATTTACCAGAGTTGAAGGTTTCAAGTTCTAGATTAATTTACTTTTTCCAGCTTTTGGTTCTTCACTTAATCTGAAGCAGGAAAGGTATTTTTGGCGAGCACTCCCGAGCTCAGAGGTAATGAACGCTCCGCTCGCCGTGATGGAGGTGCAGGAAAATGTGCGGCAAGACTAATCCTAACTTGCGGGGCACTTCCTCGCTCCCAACGGCGGCCCGGAGCGCGTTAGGGGCCGTGACGGGGCGCCGCTCCAGCCGGTTATGAGGACAACATTGCTCTTTGTTCTTTTTCTGCATGTTAGCGGAGCCAGTGCCGCGACACACTCCTGGGCAGGGCGCGTGTGTTAATGTGTCTAGTCTACTTGCATTCTCACATGAGCAAACACTGCTAGGGAATCGCTAAAACAGAATCACAAAACAAATTACAACCAGCTGAGTGCCAGGGGCAGCAGCACCACCACTGGAACGGCGCAGTAAAAACAAGCATTGTTGTTTACAAACAGGAGAGTCTAGTTAGTCCCCTGGCAGTGTGGCTCGGCGGGGCAAGGCGGCGCGGCGGGATTCTGTGGTCCCAAATCTCACTAAGTTATTTTCATGAGGAGGGTTGACCGCCCACTTTAGCCAAACGCGGGAGGAATATGAAATTTCCTTTTCTTATTCTTTTTCCCTCAGCCGTGCCTAAATATTTTTGTTTTTTTTTCCCCAATTTATGTACTTCCTGTTCCTTTGCCTCGTATAAAAAGTGGATGTTTTTCTCCCTCACGTTTCCCACGCCAGCAGCAATGCTGAGCAGTCACCTCTCTCCCGGCATCTCATGGGCTTACTGTCGCCGTCCGTTGGCGTATCTCTCTGCTGTTTACAGAAACAAATTACCAGCAACCGGCTGCGGCGAGTCAACGCGGTATTGCTTCCCCATATCCAT
>NC_059273.1:15748089-15768089 GCF_017591435.1 Portunus trituberculatus
ATATTCCTTACGCTTATGCAGTCGCTTAATCTTCTCCGTTGGGCTTTTCACACCACAAATTTGTATTTATATTTTATCCTTTCGTTCCAATCCCTCCTCAGGATCCCTAAAAGCGGAAGTGTTTCTGGCGTTTTGTCGCTGCTGATTGTAGGACCTGAAGGGTCCATTCTGATTTTCCTTGGAGTCACTACTGCTTCCGTGTCAGAGACGGATCTCTGTGTGCTAAGCACGTAACGGAAGTGTTAGTGTCTGGCATGATGGCTCACTTACTCACAGATTAATTTTGTGCCATACATAGGGAAGTGGCCCATTAAGCGTGCTTGAGCCTTTATATATCAGTCCAGAATCATACAAAATTTATTCTCCAATAAGCCAAAAAAACGTCAAGATGTATCTCTTTTCTAGATTCCAATACCTAGTTAAAAACATCTAATAGATTTGTTTCTTCATCTCTACTTCAATCTGATTACACGGTTATTCCTTAAGCTGAACTTTTATCTCAAACCTTTGCCAAAAATTCTACCTTGGTTGACTACTTCAATCTACTTATTAACATTCTTTGCAGTAGTTTTTTTTCACGTTCTCTCTGGCCTTATCCCTTATGGACCTGATGAGATCCCTCCCATTGTTTTCCAAAACTGTCCCTCTGTGCCTAATCAAACTTTTCTACTCTACTACTGGAAGTTTGCCTATATTCAGTCCGTTTGTAGAAAAGATAACCGTTCTAATCTCAAAAACTACCGTCCTATTCTTTATTTATTTATTTTTTTTTGCTTCTCTAAAGTGATTATTCCATCCTCATAAAATATCTTAAATATCATCTTTAATCAGTTCCCCACTACGGTTCAAGCAGGGTCTCATTCCAACACTCCTGCTCTCTGACTTCTCTTTGTCGATTCTCCCACTCTTCTATTTAACCCATTCCTGCACATACCACCTCCCCTTCCCGCCACTCTCGCCTCCCCAGCCAGCCCTTCCACAAACACTCCCACACCAACCTGCGCTCCCTCCTGGCCGTAACTAACTTAACCTTCCCAGGCCATTAGCTAATTCCTATTCTTCCTCCATAACAAAGATAGGGGGCGGGGGCGCTGCACATATATTTCACTTATTAGATAAAAGGCAAAACGCAATTATCACGCGCTTGCCCTCGCCTCCAGGGGGGAAATACCCAATGGATACATAATTAACGCCAGCTGATTCATGGTTGACGTCGATATCGATAATTCTGGCCATCGTATATAGTGAGTGTTGGAGTTTTTATTCTCTTTTTCTCTTTTATTGCTTACTCTTCTTACACATGATCAAAATTAGAGTGGCATACAGTTTGTGTTTCTGTAGATTTCTTTCTCTTTCTTTTATTTCCGGTCAGGAGTATTTGTTTTACAGTTTTTCTATAACATTTTGCTCACATGATTTTTTTCTCATTTTTTTCCTCCCTGCTTGGTTGAACAATATTCATTTCCTTCAGGTCTGATTTCAGTTTTTTTTTATACCGTATTAATTTCCTTGAATGTAACTTTTTTTATTTTATTTCTTTTTTCAGGTCATTTCCTCAACATTACCCAACATTTCACATGCACTCAACCTTCCCCTTGAACAACTAACAACTACAGCCTTCCCCGTCCTCCTCGCCGCCCTGCTGTTTCCTGCTTCCTTCCCGTAATACCTTCACTCCCCCTTTCCATATATATCCTATTTTCCTTTCTAAAAAAAAAAAATTCCTGCTTTCCCCTCGTTCATGCAAGCCCCTTCCGCCCCTACATTTCTTTAATATATTTTAGCAACTAATTTCCCAAAGGCTACAGATTATTATAAACTTTTATTCAGAACGATTCCATTTCCGTTTTATCGAATCAGTACAAATTAACAGTCACGCACGTAGGCAAATAATTACCATGGATTATTTTACGAGGAGTGTTTGGAAGTCATGCCCAAAAAACCGAAACAAAAATTAAACTTCAAGCAACTATCCTTCCATGCAGAATATCATTAAAACTACATGCATAGTCATTAACACACACATGCATAATACTATCAAATTTTTTTAAGGAAAGAATATTTTTTTGGGTTATGCTTGTAAGTAGACAATAGCCTTGATGGAATTGACCGTCTGTGCACGCTTCCCTGGCGGCAGCAGGTGCGTGCAAGCCTTTAAGCTCCCAGGGCGCGGCTGTAATGCGATGAAGACGTCCAGAAAGCTCACGTGTTCCAATGCAGGCTCTTCTTGACATTTGGCCACACGCAATACTTTTTGTGGGAAGCGAGGGAAGTCCACCAGTGTGTGTCTTCATTATTACCTGTGATATTCATGCAAGGATATTTCAGTCTAAGGTTTGTATACTTAAAAGACAATTTCTTCTCCCAAAGACTATTTTCAAAGGGCATCGACATGATTACGCGCACTTGGGTTATCATATTTATTCTTACTATATTGGTTGGTGTAGAATCTTTGTTAAATATCACTAAAATCATGGAAATGCCTTCATAATTCGGAATGAGTCCCACTGGAGTTTGTCAGATTAAGAACACCGATATATATGTCGAAGAGGAGGAAAACAAATGTACATACTAACTTGACAAAGAGAAGTCATGTGAGCAAATTTTTCTTTTTCATTTCTGTCTTTTCTCTTTCCGCTTGCTGCCGGTAACTTCGCGACATGCCTGTTTGGGGATGATCTTTAACTGTTCACGGACAACAGATCCCGATGCATATTCATCATTCAGAGCTTTTCCTTTGTGTTAAAACCTGCGTCTGTATATGTAGCCTGCACCAGGGATAAAAGACAAGAACAAACAATATCACACGCCTACTGGTGTTCACTTTATCCTTGACACAAACAAACTAGGTACACACACACACACACACACACACACACACACACACACAGAGGAGGAAGAAGAGATGGTACTGGTGCATATGAAGGAAGGGATTAAGGCAAGAAATATAACAAAGAATATGGAATTGCTATCACATATTCATCCACTCACGCACTCTCTCTCTCTCTCTCTCTCTCTCTCTCTCTCTCTCTCTCTCTCTCTCTCTCTCTCTCTCTCTCTCTCTCTCTCTCTCTCTCTCTCTCTCAACTGGTGGCACGAATATGAACTCATCATTGAATCTTATGAACGTTGTCGCAATGCCCATTTCACTCCCCTTCCCCCACCCACGTTCCATCACCTTCATGAATATTAACACCAGCGGATCATGAACACCGGGACAAGTTACAATGAGAGGTCAGGTCTTTGTTATTACACAGGGAAAATCAAACTATCACCGAAATGCAGGAAATTAATTAAACGCCTCACCAAACAGGAAAACACTGTACAGGCCATGCGATAAAAGATTTGAGTTATAATGACATAAAACTCACCACAACTAATGGATACTTGAGAATAACACCTTACACTAAAAACAAAAAATTATACACAAAGGAGGCAATTGATCCCTTGAGTGCCATGACGCGTTTCCATATTCATTCTGGTTAGTATCTGGTGATTTTATACAGCTTGAGAAACTCATGTAGGGGATTAAAATAGTGAAGACTGTGGCCATTAATCTTCTGATCTCTATAGACTCTTCCTAATATCAATAAAATGGTCTTATCGTACACAAATCTCAAGGCAAAAATGTCCAGTATTGAAGGGGTTAAGATGACTTGGGAAAAAAATAATAAACATAGACAAAAGTAATTTAATGACGTTTTGACCCTAAGGTATCATACACACTACGCACTACACACATCACATTATACACCTGTACATGGTTATCACACTTAATCTGATTCACCTTTATACCTCCACCTCCTAGCGCTCATTACCAGCTCACTACCTAACTCTATATTACGTAATCTGTATACTAATTGCATAGGAGTGATTATGTAAGAATAGATTCGTGAATTATATGTTTAGGGATGTATAGTTATTTATGAATCATGAATAATCGCTAAATAAGTGAATAAATACTTAACAATTTGTGACTATTACGTACATGAGTGAATACCTAGACTCTAATTTATGAAGAAAGCTTAAAGGCGTGAATATATAGTCTATAATTCGTGAGTAAATGTACATGAATGAACAGACAGTTTGTTAATTGGTGAATACAGCCCACATGAGTGAGTAATGATCCTCAGATGTGTAAACTAAAGCTACAACAAAGGAAGATTAGTCTACTTCTTGAAGAAAGCCTGTATAAGCAAACAAGAACAAATAATCTTTCATTGCTGAATAAAGTGGGAAAGATTTGACAAATTCGCTGATAGAATTTGCAGGAGTGAGAAAAATAGTTTTATATCTGTTAATAAAGTGAAGGGTGAATAAATAGAATCTGATTCATGAATAAAAATCTAATCGTGCGCAGCAATGTTTCCCTTCAGTGGTGAGTGTGACATCCCTTAAAGCTGTACTGACAGACCAACACAATAATGCAATGATTACCTTTTTTGGATTAAATGATTTTTTTCTTGTTTATCTGTGTGATATTATTTACCTCCACCGTAACACACAAACTAGTCAAACCAGAGTGTTTGAAAGTAAAGCTGGGTACAAATATACTGCCATGTATTTTGTTCATGAAAAAGAATCGTGTGTCGCTGCGCCAAAACATTTTCAACAATTCTCGGCTTTGAATGACACCACGGAAGGACTCACACTGATAGACAGACATACAAACAGTGGCCACCAGCACACACAAACATAGGCAGGCAGACGGTAAAGCACACAAACAGGTATGACAACATTTAAAGTGCGCAGAAAAGAAACACAAAAATAACTTTATCGACACACTTAAGAAACATGTACCCTACACTTCACCACTGTCCTTTTGGTTTCCATATATATTCCTGTCTTTGACCATCACCGCGCAAGAACTCCAGACCTGAGGCAGACCAGACTAGGACCACATTTTAGACAGACAAGCAGCTCGATAGACAGGTTAGTAAGTAGCAAGGTAGGCAGGTAGAAAGTTAAACAGGCTGCCAGACAAATAGATAAACAAAGGATATCCAGAAAACAAGGTACGTTCACATACAATGAAGTGTCTGTCATTATTTCTAAATCACTGCGTAAATAAAAGAAAATAAAAATCTTGCTATTAACCGCTTTAGTACCGTGACGATTTTCCATATTCATTCTGGTTAATATTTGGTGATTTTATACAGCTTCCGAAACTTATGTGGGGATTTAAAATAATGAAGACTGTGGCCATTATTCTTCTGACTTCTATAGACCCTTCATAATGTCAATAAAATGGTCTCATCGTACACAAAACTCGAGGTGAGAAATGTGTCCTAGTATTGAAGGGGTTACAAATAAAAAAAAAGTACAGCAATTAAACATAATTTGAAGAAGCAATTGAAGCTGAGTAAGAGCACAATGGAAACATCTAAACACTTTCAAAGCACCATGAACAACAAATAGCAATTATGAAAACACTGTACGAGCGGAGGATGAAGAACAGAAGTCATTGAGATACAGAGAGGAGTAGACAGCGAGATACACAAGTAGACAAGACATCAATCAGGCTTGGCAGGTGCGTTCTGAGGGAGGCAGGGCTGGGAGACCGTGACTTAATCAAGCATGAAGCCTCTCAGGCGGAGCTAATACAAACCCTCCATCGGATAGACAGCAGGAGATGTTGCAGGTGCCCTTCCCTCCCATCACAACACTCAGGTAACATGTACTCATAGAACAGCTGGGGAAATTACAAACATACAAATAACAGACTTATTTTAATCAAGAATGGGATCTTATCTAAGCAGCAAGAAAAAGGATGAAAGGAAAGGTTAACAGAAGGTTCCAGACCTCACAAGTATAGTCAGTAAAGGATTATCCAAAAATTTGAAAAGTGTGCTGAAATGTGATTGATCTTATGAAATTGTTGACATGAATGTTGTGTTTCATGTCATTGGGATCACCTGTTTCAATTCCTACACATTGGTAAACTCACACTGTATATCCTAGATCACTGCCCAAGGAAAAGCTGCCAGATGCAAGGAGAGGATTACAGGAAAAGTGGTACAAGAAGATGAGAAGGTTTCTAGCACGTGGCTCATTCAGAGCAGAGAAAAGATTAGACAAATATGCTTTACTCCCATTGCCACTCTTCCGGTTTAAGATGCTTCATTGGAGAAAGTCATTATAACTTTACATTTTTCTGATTCCGTATATCTTTAGTTGCTGTAAGACGGATTCAACGTACATATTCCTATAGAAATAGATTTTGACCTGTTAAGAATGTCGCGTCTGTAAGAATGTTACTTTAATACTGAGTAATCCTTCGTTCCAGTAATTCTGTACATCCTCGACCATTGTGTAAAGAGAAAGATGCAATATACACACACCAATAACTTTCCTAGCAATCTTATACTAGCGCCAAGCAAAAGTCAGTAGGTTAAGAAGCTTTCACAGCGACTAACATGTAGAATATCACTAGTAGCAAGGCATTCGTGTGTTTCTCTCCTCTGATGCTTAATAATACATACAGAAAGCTTAGCTGCACACGCTAAATCTTTCAGTTAATTTATGGATATGTTCCAACTCCAATACATTTTTTTCTTACTAGTGACGTTCAAACTGACGCTTCAGATGTTCCCAACAAGCTTCATAAAGTAATACAAACGTAGAGTACGATTTCGAAAGGCGTTTCCGTCAGCAAGAGATTGTGACACGACAGTAATCAGACTTCACTGGGTAGATTGACAGAGGCCACTAATAGATTTGAGAGAAGCAAATAGGTATAGACAGATAAACGTAGGTGTGAAATCAGAACTTATACTGGACTGGACAGATGAACACAAAACCATGGAGAAATAAATACTGGCATACACACATAAAAAACAAACAAACCCACAGACTAGATTCACTAGACAATAACAAAAGAAGAAATGTATGAGATAACACGACAGAATTCTAAAGTACACCGAAATCGACCAATTAAATCGAAGTATTTCAACAGTTCAAGCTTATCTTAACTCTGCCTGTGATCGCATTTTCACTCAGTAAGGTTTATTGTTACGAAGAGTCAGTGACAGGCTTCCATCTTTGTCATTTCGGAGCGGTTAAAAGGTCAAAGTCACTGTCTAATGAATATCCAAATTATCTGCTTGTTCTTTCTCTCTTTTCTCTTCTTTATAACGATAATGGTGATAACAACAACAACAACAACAACAACAACAATAATAATAATAATAATAATAATAATAATAATAATAATAATAATAATAATAATCTTAATAATAATAATGGTAATGATAATAATAATAATGATAATAGAAATAATGATACTACTACTACTACTACTACTACTTATAATAACATCAATAATAATAATGATGATGATAATAATAACACACACACACACACACACACACACACACACACACACACACATAATAATAATAATAATAATAATAATAATAATAATAATAATAATAATAATAATAATAATTTCTGCAACAGTATTAATAATATTGTTATCACCATTATTAGTGTTATTAATATCATTAACATTGTTACTATTAATGTTGTTATTATCATTACTAGTATAATTATTATGTTACTATTGCTATTATTATTACAATTATTGCTATCATTGTTAAAATCATTATTATTATTATTATAATCATTATTATTATCATCATTATTATTATTATTATTATTATTATTATTATTATTATTATTATTATTATTATTATTAATATCAATATTATTATTATTATTATCATTATTATTATTATTATTATTATTATTATTATTATTATTATTATTATTATTATTATCATCATCATTATTGTTACTACTTCTACTACAACTACTACAATTATCACTATAATTGTTATCATCATTATCATCATTGTTATTTATGATTTCTTTTCTCATTGATGCTTTTTTTTTCTTTTTTTCCATCTTTCCTCTTTTTTTCCATTCTCACTTCTATTATACCTCACCGGCCTCCTCCTTTCAAGCCATGGATCACTTCTCAGGCCACCTCTCTTCCTTTTACCTTTCTGTCCTTTCATGTCTCAATTTCCTATCCATAAACACTCAAGCGTCTTACATACAACCAACACAATCAACGCAGTGCTCCCTCTCTTACCCTCCCACCGTCACACCTGCCCCTCCACCTTGCAACACTCATCAACGTGAAAACAAAGAAACGAACTGACCTTTACTCACATTTCTCACGTGTCACAGGATGCATGTCTGTTATATATTGCATGACATATTTTTTTCCCTGTTCTTTCCACATATTGGTCACGTTTTGTGCATTGTAGTGGTGGTGGTGCTGGTGTTAGCGTGAGTATGTTGCAATGTAGTGGTGATGTTGTGATGAGAGAGAGAGAGAGAGAGAGAGAGAGAGAGAGAGAGAGAGAGAGAGAGAGAGAGAGAGAGAGAGAGAGAGAGAGAGAGAGAGAGAGAGAGAGAGAGAGAGAGAGAGAGAGAGAGAGAGAGAGAGAGAGAGAGAGAGAGAGAGAGAGAGAGAGAGAGAGAGAGAGAGAGAGAGAGAGAGAGAGAGAGAGAGAGAGAGAGAGAGAGAGAGAGAGAGAGAGAGAGAGAGACTTTATGATACTCCTTGAATTTTAAAAGGTGAATAAATGAATGAATATACAAACATTCACCATTATCATCACCTTCATCACCGTCATCGTCATCATCAGCCCGCATGATTCCCCTGCACCACAAAGGTCGCCTCCTGAACTGCGCCTCTACACGTTATTAGTAGCGGTGTGAGGGAGTTGGACACAGAAGTTGCCTACAAAATGAAGCTGAATTAAAGTTTAGTTTCGACAGGCGGGAATGTCTGGAATTGCGTCAGTCAGCTTTCACGTCAAAATTCCACTGCATGTCTGTCTCTGTGAGGGAAATAATTTCCCACACAGAGATAGGCGGCTTCCTAAAATTGCCGTGACAACTGGCTGCTGACTGCCACAATTGTTAACATTCTCCCCTGTCACAAATAACTTTAATTTCGCTTAATTTTCAGTCAACTTTCTACTCTGTTCAACTCTCTCATCCTATCCCTTGCATCCTTCCTTCCTCGCTCCCTCGTTCCCTGGTTCCCTTGCTCCCCTCTCCCTGCAGGCTTGGGGTAACTAAATAGTTTCCGGAGGGAAAAATAAATTATGATAGCCTTGATGGCCTCCACTGCCGCTCGACTTTGACACAAACTTGTTTCTCACGGAATGTTGGCAGCTTAATGACCAGCCACACGGCGCTCAAAGCAACGGCCCGACGAAAAACTACTGACAACTTACGGCGGGGAAAGAAAACACAGGCGTAAAGGAGGCGAGGAGGTGGTGAAGAGGAGGTAAAGAAGAGGCGCAGGAGGAAAGTGTGAAGCAGGAGGCGGAAAACATCAATAAAGTAATGTGCTGAGAAAGTTTCCAGGGCAAGACACAGCAAGGGACAGCAGCTTCAGTGAGTCAATTACTTAAACTTTATCTTGCTTAATGGAATCTCGTGAAAAATGAGCCGCGCACCAAAGTAATATACATACATAAGCAAAGGAGAAAATAAATATAGAAATAGAGTGCAGAGAATATTCAGGCAACCCCAGCCATTTAGGCAAAAGCATTGCGTTGTCTTCAAGGAAAAAGAATATTTCAGAATTCACAATTTTGATTTCTTCTAAATTAATACTGTGACAGGCTTGCAGGCGAGCCGTGGGCACCAGTGCAATTTAAAGGAAAAGATCTGTTGAGTTCATTTCGTACTTTATGGCATGAGAGAGAGAGAGAGAGAGAGAGAGAGAGAGAGAGAGAGAGAGAGAGAGAGAGAGAGAGAGAGAGAGAGAGAGAGAGAGAGAGAGAGAGAGAGAGAGAGAGAGAGAGAGAGAGAGAGAGAGAGAGAGAGAGAGAGAGAGAGAGAGAGAGAGAGAGAGAGAGAGAGAGAGAGAGAGAGAGAGAGAGAGAGAGAGAGAGAGAGAGAGAGAGAGAGAGAGAGAGAGAGAGAGAGAGAGAGAGAGAGAGAGAGAGAGAGAGAGAGAGAGAGAGAGAGAGAGAGAGAGAGAGAGAGAGAGAGAGACAGAACCAGACATAAAATCAAAGAGACAGACAGACGAATAACCAAAAATAAAAAAAGACGCAGCTAGAGAACACACAAAAACAAAAAGAATTAAAAGAAAAAGAAAGAAAAAAAAACTGACACACGTACCTAAATAAACTTCATCTGCAACCCACCATTTGAGACGAGCAATTTTACATATATAATGGAGTGAGACCAGTTTTACCTTCCTCTCTCTCTCACTCTCTTTCCCTACTGCAAACTGACTGGCTGTAGAAGGGCAAAGGGTTAGTCGCGTGTGGCAAGCTTGGGTGGAGCTCTGAAAACGAATGTAGAGGAAGGAAGAAGGGAGTTTCGATAGGATGGGCTGTACTGATGTGTGTGTGTGTGTGTGTGTGTGAAGACAGGGTATGAGATAGAATACTAGGGAAGAGTAGAGAGGAATATGATAAGCGAGGAATAGATGGAAAAGAAAATGGAAGACACGTGACACATACAAAGGAATGTTACGTGACGTGAGTAAAGAAAAAAAAGATGAAAACGGAGATGTGAAAACGGAAAAAATTAATAATGTAAAAATGAAGGAAAAACTAGAAAATAGGATTGGTTAAGTACGAAAAATAAAAAAGAAGCGAAAATATTGAAAAAAGAGAAAATAGGAGAAAAAAATATGAAGTGAAAAGAAAAGAAAAAAATATTAGTAAGGAAAAAAAAGAGGAAGGGATGCAGAGTATGTAAAAGTGGAAAAAAATGAAATTAAACACGGACGGAAAGAAAAAGGAGTAAATTGGGAGTAGGAGGAACAAATAATAAAAAAAGAAACATGACATGCAATAAAGGACGAATGGATGGATGAAAACGAATACTGTGCGAAAATATGAAGGAAACTAAATAAGGAGAGAGAGAGAGAGAGAGAGAGAGAGAGAGAGAGAGAGAGAGAGAGAGAGAGAGAGAGAGAGAGAGAGAGAGAGAGAGAGAGAGAGAGAGAGAGAGAGAGAGAGAGAGAGAGAGAGAGAGAGAGAGAGAGAGAGAGAGAGAGAGAGAGAGAGAGAGAGAGAGAGAGAGAGAGAGAGAGAGAGAGAGAGAGAGAGAGAGAGAGAGAGAGAGAGAGAGAGAGAGAGAGAGAGAGAGAGAGAGAGAGAGAGAGAGAGAGAGAGAGAGAGAGAGAGAGAGAGAGAGAGAGAGAGAGAGAGAGAGAGAGAGAGAGAGAGAGGCGGGCTGCTGAGGCCATCAATCAGCAGCTACGAGTGATAGAGGAGTGGGGTGCTCGCTGGCAAGTGACATTCGCGCCGGAGAAGACACAGGCAATGGTTGTCTCTCGGTCCCCAGCCGCCATGGCAGCAATGGCAGGAAAGTTGTCTTTTGGCGCTGCTGCTCTCCCACTCCAAGATGACGTCAAGATACTTGGAGTGGAGGTGGATCGAGGGCTGAGGTTTGACAGCCATGTCAAATCCATTGCCAAGAAAGCCTCTCACAGGATCTCCGCTCTCAGAAGGATCGCCAGTTTCCTCGACAGGAAGGGGAGACTGCTGCTGTACAAGGCACAGGTGCGGCCCCACCTTGAGTACGCAGCTCTCTCCTGGATGTCCTGTGCCGCCACACACAGAAGGAGACTGGACAGCATCCAACGCCGCGCCATACGGCTAGTAGATGCTGCAATACCACCTCACCCAGAGCCTGAGCGTCCCTTGATTCACTGGAACACCGCAGAGATGTGGCGGCAATCGTAGTGTTCCATAAGGCACAGGTGCAAAGAGTGCCACATCTGGCAGGGCTGCGTCATCCTCTGAGAGTCACCGCACGGAGCACGAGAACGGTGCTCAATGGTGGTGACGCCGTAGAGGTGCCGCGATCCCACGGGTGTCAGCATCAACGCACCTTCGCAGGACGCGTCTCCAGGATGTGGAACTTGTTCACGGCCGCGGTGCCTCACGTCCAGGAGATGAACACACACAGTGTCAAACTGATGGCACATAAGTGGAGACAGACACTGCCAACTCCTCTGACACTCTTTGTGACGTGACACTCAGTGTAGTGCAGTGCGTGAATAGTGCTAGTGAAGTGAAAAGAACAGTGCTCCATTTACATGCTGACCATCTTGTATATTTTCTATTTTTAAGTCTTGTAAATATTGTAGAGAAATAGATTGTAGTACCCTTAGAATAGGTAGCACACGACAGTGCGCCTTTGGGTACATGTTCTTCTGTATAAATTATGTTTAAATAAAAAAAAAAAAAAAAAAAGAGAGAGAGAGAGAGAGAGAGGAGGTAGCAAGACATACATATAGAAGATAGAGGGAAGCAATAGTTGGAAATATAATGAATAAATTGTTGAAAATTTATAAAATCATCTTACAAATGCTAAAATGGATAAAATAAGGCAGCAGGAGTAGGAAAGGATTAAGTAGACGGAATATTATTTAGGATAAGCCAAGAAAGGGCCTGGATTTCCCCTTGTCCTTCATTCAACCCCAAACTCGAGACCACTTTCCAAAACCTTCAACTTTATACCATGAAACTCAGCGTTACTTTCGGAAGAGGGAGAAAAAAAGTAACAATGCAAGTTTAAAGTTTCCAATGACAGTGTTATTTTTATGAAAGGAAACTCTACAACTCTCTGAGGATAACAAACAAGGGGGAAGGAGACGCTGCAGGCAGGAATAGCTAAGGTGAAGAAAAAGAAGAGAGAAGAACGACGGAAGAAAGGCGTAACAAATTAAACGTAAGGGAAAAATGAAGTTAATAATATCGATGCAAAGGAAAATAGAAGACTTGACGTGAATTATATACGCAAAGTGGAGTTTCAAGACACTTCAAAGACTAAACTAGCCTTTTTCTCCCCTTTCTTATATATTCCCTTCATTCTTTTGGAAAAGGTGTAAAGAGCATTTTTTTTTCTTTCCTTAATCTGTTTTTACTATTAACTGATAAAAGATAAATAAAATTGAAAATCTTCAAAACATTACTTTTTTCCGTGAATTGAATGTAAATAAAAAGCTTGTTCAAATAGAAGTTAATACTACACCACCTTATTGGAAATACGTAAATTTGTACAAGTTGAATGTAAAAATGTGCACGTGTGACATGTGATCAATGAATTCTGTTGCTCCCTTTTCTCGTGTGTTTGAGGAGGTGCATATGGTGGTGGTAGTAATAGTAGTAGTAGTAGTAGTAGTGGTGGTGGTGGTGGTGGTGGTGGTGGTGGGAGGAGGGGATGATGACATATACCTAACTTTTCCTTGTGTACTGAGATGATAGCGATAGATGATAATGAAGATGGTGATGACTGTGATGGTAATGAGGATAGAGCGATCGTGTGGTTGTTTTGTAATCTTACTCTCTGATATTCCGATAGTGATGACCAAAATGCCTTACGTAGATACGGTGATGAAGATGATAGTGATGATAGTGAATACCAGGAGGCGGAAGAGATAAAAATGAAGATAATAACAACCCTTTTCAACTTTCAGAGAACAAATTTTCTTTCATCTTTGCGTATCTTCAGTCCTTTAAAATTGACCTTAAAAGCGTGAATCAACAAGACGATGTAGAAAATTAAGAGTCTTCACGTTTCCCGCCCGTCAAGGACCTCTTCTTTTGTCGCTGAGTGACGTGCAAGGAGTAAAGTTAATTGAATAATATGAAAAATCCCCTAGACTTGATTAGCATTTTTTTTTCGACAAGAGAGGCGACCCTGACCCTGATCTTTTTCACCTTCGCGTTTATTTTATTTATATTTTTACTCTTTCTTTTTTATTCCTGATATCATTTAAAGATTTATCAACCCGGAGAGAATTTTCAAGTTGAGTGGCGCGTGGGCAGACTCGTCACATCAATGAGTTTTCAGCGGCGAGTCTTCGGGGTAACAGGTGGAGAGTGGCGACGCAGCTTCCTCCCGGGGGACCTGAATGACGCTAATGAAAGCTAAACAAAAAAATAAAAACAAACAATAATACTAATGATGATAATAACAATAGATAAAATAATATATTTCATCATCTCATTAACAAATTCGTAAGTGTATGACTTTCACGAGAAATGTGTCCCTTGAGATTCGCTTGATTATATTTATTTCTAAGTAATTGCTAAAAGATTAATTACCATGGCACCGGAAAATAAAAGTCTATTCCATCAACGAAAAATATAGCAGTACAACTTTCATGGGAACAAAATTGATAGTATGAAAAATACATTAGTTACTGAAAGTGTCCCTTGAAATTCGCCATATTATATTCATTCTTATGTAAGCGAGAGTTAAAGATTAATCACAGCAGCACCTGAAAAGAATAGATCTCATTAACAAATTTATAGCCGTGAGACTTCCATGAAAACAAAGTCAAAGGTAAAAACAATCAGTCCTTTATATTGGCTAGTGAAAGTGTCTTTTAAAATTCACGTTAACAAATCCATTGCAATATAATTAATTGCTACACGATGACATATATACTCTTAATTGAAAAGGTTGGCCACGACTTCAGTAGAACAAAGATGAGCGACAAATTAGTGTATTAATATGTTTTTGTGTCTCATCTTGTTACATTTACCACGCTTAACTAAATCATTTATGTAGGTTGGGTTTCCTAGCTTGGGGCAACGGTTTCCTAGTGGATGGGGTTTGAGATAGGAGGTACCTCAAAAAAGTATCTCCTTTAGCCCATAAATTTCGGTGAAAAGTCCACATGGTATAAATAAAAAAAACATAAGAGTTTGAGGGAAGCTGTAACAAGTGATAAAACCTACAAATTGCTACCACTCTTGGCTTTAATGGGCGGGATTGGAAACTACAAAGATGAGAGAGGTCAACAAGGAATCCGCACCACCAATGAACCTCATAAACAAACTCTTCATCGCAGCGACTTCTGAAAATAATCTAGTAAGAGAAAAAAGCACTGAAACACACACAAGTCTAGACCTTCACAGAGCAAGGCGACTGACATCCAGTGCTATCATGCTAACTCGTCATCCTTTCACTGTTATTTATGCATAGTTTTCCTTAACACTTAGCTATTCTGAGACATTACCCCCGATATGCATTAGATAAAAACTGCAAAATTCCTTCTTTTTCCACTTTCTTACTTGTAGGTGCTTATAAAGATCTCATACATTGCTTTTAGTGATGGATAATACAGTAAAAACGGTTAACAGGGGGTTAAGTACCACTCACGTTTCACTAAAATGACTCCGTTTCAAATATTTTTTTTCTTTTTGTAGCTCAAACTGGTTCGTCTCTTCTAAGAAAACACCACTGGAGTCACACTAATATAATATAATATAATATAATAATACTTTATTTCATCTAGCATACTGGGAGAGAAGTAAAAAAAAATGAATACATAGAAACTGGAACTACAGGTGCACAATTCTTACTGACTGCACATTCCCAGGAGCTTGGAGTTTTCAGTGACCTGCGATGGAGAGAGACGGTGAGCACAGGGAAGGAGAGGTGGAGGTATTCCTGTCCTGGGTGTCTCCAGCGCCTTAACTTTGGAAATGAAAATACTACTTGTGAAGGGGAGAGGGGAAGGAAGAACGTGCGCAAGAGGCAAAGTCTGCTACCCCACGTGGGCCTCCTGGTGGTGTTGTTAATGCTTCCATCACGTCCTTAATGCGGCGTGTCCAATGTCCTCCCCACGACGGCGCCGCTCGTCCTGTTTGCTACTCTTACTTTCTTCGTTTCCCCTACCTTGGCTTTGCTCTCTTAACTCCTCTCAACTTCATTTTTTTTTCCTCGCTTCGTTAGCTATTCTGTTTTCCTCAATTTGTTTTTGTTTTTCACGTTTCTTCTTTCTCCTCTTCATCCTTCTCTTCTTACTGTTTCTTTCTTTTCTTCGACGTTTGATTTTTCCCTCTTATCTTCCACTTTACTTTTTTCTTCTTTTTTGCTGTTGCTCTTATATATTTTTTTTTCGTTACTGACTTTCCTTTGCACTCTCTTCCTCCTCATCTTGTTTTTTGCTTTTTCATCGATTTTACCCTCTCAACTTCTTTCCATTCCTCTTTTGTTTCTTTTTTCCTGCTGCTGCACTTCTTACCCTCTTATCCGTGTATCTTACCTTTCCTCTTTTACGTCCTCATCTTTCCCCTCCTCCTCCTCCTCTCTCCCCAACTCCTTCAGATTTGATTTTATCCTCTTAGCTTCTTTCCACCCTCCTCATTTCACTTCTTCCCCCTTGTTGGTGTTTCTACTAGTTTCCTCATCTGCGTTCACATTTTCTTTTCCTCCTCCTGCTTCTGTTCGCCATCCTCCACGCGGGAAAGACACGAGAGACATATCAATTCCTGTCGCGGAGTCCCGGTGCAGACAAGATATGCCCCCGTTCCATTAGACAGTCTTGTGGTGCCCTTGGACATGACTCCCGCAGAAAGCTTCCTTGGCGAGGGAACACGCGTGGTCACCCAAGCATGGCAAGGAGCAGTTAGTGGGATGGACGCGTGGCCTGCTAGTCATTCCTGCGGTAACCTCAATTTGCGACTTGCGACTCATTATTGCACTTGTGATGACTTGTAAGTATACGTGTACACGGTTACATGCTTACATACCTACATCCACACCTATACCTACACGCACGCACGCACACTCACTCCTACATGCCAGACACAAAATATATGGGACAAATTTTCTTCCTAATCGGTAAAAGACAAACACGAAATATTCACAGTCACCACAAGAGGAAACCTACGCATTCATGTAGTGTGTGTGTGTGTGTGTGTGTGTGTGTGTGTGTGTGTGTGTGTGTGTGTGGAATTCACCTCGGTCGTCTGCTGGTCACCCAGCCAGTCTTCCCCATTACGGAGCGAGCTCAGACCTCATACACCGATCTTCGGGTAGGACTGAGACCACAACACACTCCACACACCGGGAAAGCGAGGCCAAAACTCCTCGAGTTACATCCCATACCTATTTACTGCTAAGTGAACAAGGGCCACACATTAAGAGGCTATCCCATTTGCCTCGCCGCCCCGGGACTCGAACCCAGCCCTCTCGAATGTGAGTCAAGCGTGCTAACCACTACACTACGCGGTGTGTATGTGTGTGTGTGTGTGTGTGTGTGTGCAAGCGCGCACGAACATTTCCATTTAAGATTAAAACTAATAAAACGCTAGAAACAATATTTTCCTCAACACTGAAAACAATATTTCTACAAACAATCACAAGAGACACGCGAGATTACGATGTATATAATAAAAATACACAACAGAACAGAAATATTCACATGTACGGGAGAGTGTACAAATGAATATCACACAAGAACATTGTGAACAGGGCTGAAAGGTGAAGACAGGTGCGTGAATACAACAGACGAGAAGAGTGAGAGGTGGGAAGCAATTCAAAGTGGGGTGAAGCTGCAACACAAAGGAATGGAAAAGGAAGAATCAACAACAGTCCTTGAGTTCCTTACTGGGTTGTTCGAGTGACTATTTTTCCATCATTAACTTTGTGTTTCGTAACTAATTAATGTTACTCAACAAATATCCATCTTTAGTTACAAATATCAATCTACAACTCTTTTTCAAGGTTATATCTATTTACCTGTTTTATTAATGTTACTCAATAAATATCCATCTTCAGTTACAAACATCTATCTACAACTCTATTTCAAGGCTATATCTATTTGCCTGTTAATGTTTTCATTCTTTTCACAAACTGCTGTTCTTTTCCATCTGCCACTGTTATCTCGCTAACTGTTTTTGCGTCTATCAACTTTTATTTTATTTTCATGTGGAAACTCTTATTTGTTGTCTGACAGCAACTATATTTTGCCTGCCAGCAGGTATTCCTCGCCCTACACAGCCCATGAAGGACTGTGTGGCTGGGCATCACAAACCAAAAGTCTCACGGCTTCAGGAGTCCACTGGGGTAGGTAAACAAGGCACCCGTATTGAATAACCATAAGTTACAGAGCTTTGTTTAAGTTAACCAAGAAAGTCATTTTGTTTCCCTCAACAGCAACGGGCCATTCCTGGTGAGGCACGGCGATGGAGCTGGACCGCTCGCCGCACCACCAGGAGTAAATCGGAATGGAAGGTAGGTGGTGGGAGGAGGCGCTGACGTCACGGCGGAAGGTGCTACGCTTACTTGCATGCTTGCTTGTTGGTTGGTTGGCTAGCTTACTGGCCCTCTCTTTCTCTCTCTCTCTCTCTCTCTCTCTCTCTCTCTCTCTCTCTCTCTCTCTCTCTCTCTCTCTCTTAGTTTCTTGATCAAAATAACAAATAAATAAGTAATGAGAGAGAGAGAGAGAGAGAGAGAGAGAGAGAGAGAGAGAGAGAGAGAGAGAGAGAGAGAGAGAGAGAGAGAGAGAGAAACGGAGGAGGAAGAAGGGAAGGCAAGGGAAAAACCACAGCCACAACACACGCATGACGCCACGACACAGGCGAATAACGACCTCAAGAATAGGGAAACACACCGCAATCATAACAATAACATTAATAAATCCTTGAATGACACTATTCCACACACACAAAGTAACCCACACGGCAACTCTCCTCCCCTCGACACACACACACACACACGCACATACAACGTCGCCAACCCAGCCGCAGTATGACGTAAACCAAGTCTTGTTCAGAGGTAAACATACTGATTTCGTCACCGTTCATATTTTTTCGACCCACCCTTCCTACCTTCGCAACTCGAACCCTCGCATTCCTGGGCCGCAATTATACTATATATCCATTTCCCTGAACACACCTTAGATGCTGGAATGCCACACGCTACACCTCACGCTGCGGAGCCCCAACGCAAGCTCACAAGGGGATGGCTGGGCTGAAACACGGAGGCCAAAAAATAAAAGATAAAAAGCAAGGTAACTCAAACTTCCTCCTGTATTTTTGCCATGTCAGTCCGTCGTTGTGGAAGCAAAACGATGGAGGAACACACGAGGCGACCTTCCTCACCCCGCCGACTTCCCCTTCACCCCTTCACCCTCCCCTGGGACGTATGGAAACGAGAGAGAGAGAGAGAGAGAGAGAGAGAGAGAGAGAGAGAGAGAGAGAGAGAGAGAGAGAGAGAGAGAGAGAGAGAGAGAGAGAGAGAGAGAGAGAGAGAGAGAGAGAGAGAGAGAGAGAGAGAGAGAGAGAGAGAGAGAGAGAGAGAGAGAGAGAGAGAGAGAGAGAGAGAGAGAGAGAGAGAGAGAGAGAGAGAGAGAAAATAGAGCAAGGTTAAATCTGATGGAAAGTAAAGGAAATGCACAACTCTGGAGGGAAAGTATAGTGTGTAGGAAGGAAGGTAAAATAGAAAGATGGTCATGAGGAAAGGAAAGATGGAAAAAAGGAAAACGATGGAGAAAAGCAAAGAGGAGCAAGCAGTCTTCGTGAGAGGGTGATGTTAGGCGGTGTGGGCGTGGGCGGTGTGGGCAGGTGGCAAGGAGTATCGACAGCGAAAAGGGGTTTGAACGGCTCGCTGCCAAAATTCCGCACGTTGTCATTCTGTAAGATTTCTTCACAGTTTTTGTCTATTTCTGTCATCGTTTCCCACTTGCTCTCTCTCTCTCTCTCTCTCTCTCTCTCTCTCTCTCTCTCTCTCTCTCTCTCTCAAAGTGTGTGTGTGTGTGTGTGTGTGTGTGTGTGTGTGTGTGTGTGTGTGTGTGTGTGTGTTTACATTACACTACTTTCACTGGATTGAGTTATGCTCATAATGTTCTTTGAATCCATTTATGACACAAACACACACACACACACACACACACACACACACACACACGGTAGCTCAGTGGTTAGAGCGCTGGCTTCACAAGCCAGATGACAGGGGTTCGATTCCCCGGCCGGGTGGAGATATTTGGGTGTGTCTCCTTTCACGTGTAGCCCCTGTTCACCTAGCAGTGAGTAGGTACGGGATGTAAATCGAGGAGTTGTGACCTTGTTGTCCCGGTGTGTGGTGTGTGCCTGGTCTCAGGCCTATCCGAAAATCGGAAATAATGAGCTCTGAGCTCGTTCCGTAGGGTAACATCTGGCTGTCTCGTCAGAGACTGCAGCAGATCAAACAGTGAAACACACAATTTT
>NC_059273.1:15773089-15795589 GCF_017591435.1 Portunus trituberculatus
TGAAGGGGTTAAGACTATTACAGTTTCATAACTCTGGGCGGTTCAGGGTCAGAAATCCATCACAAGCTTGTTCGTCACGCCACTCCTTTGCGCACTTGTTACCTGACTCCGCTGTGAAAATGAAACAAAAACGCCAGTTATTTGCCAATCACGAAAATAATAAAAATACATAGAATTTTTCTTTTTTGCCTTTTGTATATATTTTGCAATAATTTATCGACAAAAATGGCAAGTGCTTTGTAGTTGGACAGAAATACGAATGCATAGCAAACTTTAATACGGATGACAGATTTTAAATTAAAACTTTCAGCGCCAAATCCACAACCAAAAACTACATATATAGTATTATCACTATCTCTACTCTGGAAACAATGAACAAATGTTGCTTTCTCTCTCTCTCTCTCTCTCTCTCTCTCTCTCTCTCTCTCTCTCTCTCTCTCTCTCTCTCTCTCTTCTTCGCTCTTTTTTAGTTCCTCCACTGTTCCGCTGCCTTCGATTGAGTGAGTGATGCGATTCAAAATGCAACGTACAGAAAACACCTCCCGTAAGTACGATTTACCTCCGGCTGCTTACACTCCAATCCCCCTCTCTCTCTCTCTCTCTCTCTCTCTCTCTCTCTCTCTCTCTCTCTCTTTCATCCTCATTCACCCTCCCGCCAGCGCTCCCTCTCCCGTCAGGCTCAGCAGGACGCCGCGAGCTGCTGTCAGGGCGGGGCGGCAGAAGAGAGTGGATGTCAGTCAGGGCTGTTGCGATACGCCTCATCCCTTCTCTCCGCCTTACCCACGCCACCCCACGTCACGCCTCTCCCTCCTGCGCCACGCCACGACACGACACCTAGCGCTTACCTTCACTCTCCTCCCCACACTGCGGCCCACCACGCCACACCTCGCTTCCTATCTCCGCCACGCTATACCTTCACTCCCCGCCACGCCACATTTACCCTTCCGCTCCGTACCTCACAGCGCCGTGCCACGCCTTGGACCGCTCCTTATCCCACCTTTCACACTCCTGCACTTCTCACTCTCCTCCGACACCTCATTCCTTCCATTCGCTTAGCTTATAGCAAAGCGCAAAGTCTGTTCTCTAAACTCAATGCATTTAAGCTTAATTCACTTGCGACTTGTTCATTTCAGCTTTTTTTTTCAGTTCAATGAGTCTCCCTCGTTGATGTTCATAGTGCTGCAAAGAAAAGTGCTAACATGGATGCCCAAAAAAGAGAATAGATTACTGTTGCGGTATAAAACTATTAAAAAGGAATATTTCAAATTAAATGTCTAGATAGGTTGTTATTATAGGAGTAATAACGCAGCAGTGAGTTAATTTTGAATTTTGCTGAGGTGTTTTCATTACCTGTTACGTGATAAGTCTCCTTTCATTGTCCTTACCCAGTAACACTTAATATTAAAGGCACTCGTTGATTTATGTTTTCGCTGAATTACTTGCTCCTCTTCTGGCTATTTAAAATTTTCAAACATACAATTCTACACATTTCATTTTGTTTTTTCACTTCAGGTGGCGGGATACACTTCCGTTTCATGATACGTAATATTCTCTCTCTCTCTCTCTCTCTCTCTCTCTCTCTCTCTCTCTCTCTCTCTCTCTCTCTCTCTCTCTCTCTCTCTCTCTGATCTGCGAGTGTGTTCACACTATCTTTTTTCATCGCGGAGTGAGTACATTTCGTTTACTAATTTTCCGTCGTTGTTTTTATTCATTCTACGTATACAATATATATATATATATATATATATATATATATATATATATATATATATATATATATATATATATATATATATATATATATATATATATATATATATATATATATATATATATATATATATATATATATATATATATATATATATATATATATATATATATATATATATATATATATATATATATATATATATATATATATATATATATATATATATATATATATATATATATATATATATATATATATATATATATATATATATATATATATATATATATATATATATATATATATATATATATATATATATATATATATATATATATATATATATATATAGCGATGTACTACAAGGCATTAACCCCTTCAGTACCATTACACATTTCCGTACTCATTCTGGTTACTATTTGATGATTTTATACGGCTTCACAAACTCACGTGGGGATTGAAATAGTCAAGATTCTGGCCATTAAACCTCTGACCTCCATAGACCCTTCTTAATGTCAATGCAATCGTCTAATCACACTTAAAACTATAGATGAAAATACGTCCCGGTGCCGAAGGGGTTAAATGTGATATTAAATGTTTGTTGTGTAAGTGTCTACGTAACACCAGAGAGAGAGAGAGAGAGAGAGAGAGAGAGAGAGAGAGAGAGAGAGAGAGAGTATAGAGTTAGAGGGGTTTATGCGAGACACGCTTGAGGGAGGGCGAGAGGCATGGCGGGAGATTAACAGTGGGGGAGAGAATAACCCGCTCTTTCTCTCCCCTCCATTCCTTCCCTCCTGCAGCCCCTGCGTGCGTGACTGAGGATTTGTTTACAATTAATATGACCTTTTAAAGCACTGAATGGAGAGACGGAAAGCATTATAGCCGACCAATCACAGCTAACAACGAGAGAGGAGCTGCAATTCATAAGAAGAAAAAAAAAACAATTATTACACTTAGAATATTAAATGCTTAGAGGTGGACGGCGCATACTGTTTCATCAGGTAAGAGCTTTGCGTATTGATTGTGTGATTGGATATTCACTTTGGGGGCGTGACGGGCGGCGCTCGCTGGCTGTCTATTCCGGAGAGGACGAGACAAAGGTGGCGACTGACTACACGCCACGAGAATCAAAGTATATTATTATTCTTTTTTTTTAAGAGATGTGGTATAAGCAAGAACCATTAAATAATGAAAAAAATGTAGGTAACCTGAACGAAATTAAAATCTTTAGCATGAAGAAGTACAGAAGACGGTAGAGTGATATTTCTTTGATTTCCTATTGAGACACTAACGCTGCCAGGACACCCGGAAAGCAATTCAAATTTACGTCTCTTGAAACCACACAACTGAAAAAAAAAATTCATTGTCACAGACAGAAGGAAATACAAATGAAGGTTAGGGGGTAATTTTTTTTAAAGATAACCTTACCTAATCTAACTAAACCTAATATTTCTCAGATAATCAAAGGTTAAAACTTAAAAGGAAAAAATTGTACTGTAAAGTATGAATAACTCTTTCAAATTTTTTTTCTTATAAGAAAATTCTCTCAATTTGCAAAATTATAAATCCTTAAAAATTGTCTTATCAAACTAAACCAAAATACTTGGAAATATTAAATGCATTGCGACCTAACATTAAGACTTATAAGTATATAGGATAGAAATTGTTAGTGAGGGTAAGTATCTGACAGGAAGTGATGAACCAAGCAAAAAAGTCCAATGCGTAAAGAAGCTACAAAAGCAACGTCCATAACACTCTATATATGAAAGCTCGCATTAAATTTTTCTTCAATCCCTTATGATGTTAAGTGTCCTCGTATCGGGGATATGACGGCCGCCACCTCTTCGTGCTGCATCGTGAGTTTTTGCAGCGTTTGCCTCACATACATAGTTCTCTGCGGCGCCAGTCAGTTACTGGACGGTGCAGTTTTCAGCGAGGCATGGATGAGACAGTGTTAGAATGGAAGAAGTGACAATAACCCTAA
The DNA here is from genome assembly GCF_017591435.1 of Portunus trituberculatus. Lineage (NCBI taxonomy): Eukaryota > Metazoa > Arthropoda > Malacostraca > Decapoda > Portunidae > Portunus > Portunus trituberculatus. Next base: position 15,776,788 of record NC_059273.1, read on the forward strand.
ATAAATACAAATGTTCTCTTCACTCATTATACGTGAGGAGGACATGTTAAGCACAATGATTTCTTTCGTTCGGGGATTTGATGTTTCCTCTTTAGCGACGGGAACTTTGTAACACACACACACACACACACACACACACACACACACACACACACACACACACACACACACACAATTCACTGATACCGAATCGCTAAGTGAAAAAAAAAAGTTATGTTAATTTTCTCTTGTAATCATCCAAGCTTGTTTCTGGCTTTACTCTCTCTCTCTCTCTCTCTCTCTCTCTCTCTCTCTCTCTCTCTCTCTCTCTCTCTCTCTCTCTCTCTCTCTCATCACATTATCAGACGCCCGGTAAGAGTACTGGCTGGCTCTCCTTGTCGATAGGGTGGCTGGCTGCACGTGCTTCCCCTTTTGTTATTGCGCTCTCTGTCTCCCCATAGTGCTGAGATACTTTAAATTCCTCTCGCTTCCATCTACATGATTCTCTCATTCCCTACAGTACACCCCGTCGCCATCACGGATTATCTACTGCCGAAGTGGTGGAGGTAGTGGCGGTGAGGCGGTGATGGTTGGTCCTCCCCTCCTCTTCTGCGACCAACAGTTCTGCTTCATATTGTTCCTTGTCTCCTTAAACGGTGAGGTACGAACTGCGTGCTCTCTCTCATATCAGTATCATGTGCACGTAAGAGTTTTACATCAAAGTATTTGAAATGTATATCTAAACGTTAGTAAAACTCCCATTCAGTTACAAACACTCAATATTTTCCACACTTAATATTTCATGCTGCCTGTCTGCCTGCCTCCTCCACCACCTCTCTCTCTCTCTCTCTCTCTCTTGTATTTTCACTCCCACCTCTATCACACTCGTCGATCTCCGCCGCCCGACGCCTTCCTGCCACCGCCGCTGCCCGTAGCTTTCCCCTCACTCTACAGCCTTGTCTAAGTCATCACTCAGCGGGGCTCCGGGGGGTGCTAATACAAAAATCTCTTCTAGGTTCTTCCTCACGCCCAGATCAGGACGGGGGCCGAGGTACCATTGGGAAATCGAGAAAAGTGGCTGCGTCCTCCTTCCTCTCGGCGCGCTGTGCATACCGCAAGAGGAACAGCAGGGTTTGGTGATGCCAGGTGTCGGAGGCTTCTAAAATTTATGCTTTATTTGAGGTAATCTGATTTCACGACTTACTCCACCGCATCGGACGTCGGGCACGCGTAGGAGAGGACGGAAAATATATAACCATCCCACGCCACTCGCCTCCCTCCAGCGACTACAGCTGTGGGATTGCCGGCTGCGTGTTTAAAAATAAGAAAAAAAAAAAAAGGTGAGGGAGGAAATTTGAGCCGCCTGGAAAAGTGGAAAAGCGTTTGCCAAAAGTGGAAAGCATCCAGTGACCTATGGAAAGAGCGAAGGGCTGCAGACGGGGTGAGATAGAGAGAATTGGTGAGATAGGGAGACCAGGAGGTGGGCCGGGACGGGACTGGACGAGACGTGATGGAATGGGATGGGATAGGATGGGGTGAGTTGATGACACTTCCAAACCCTGCCGCTTGATTTCCTGTCTGTCTGGACCCGTGACAATTTGCCAGTCTGTGGGGCTGAACGGCTGTGGGGCTGTGAGACTGTGGGACTGCAAGACTATGAGGCAGTGATGCAATGAGGAAGTGATACTGTGGAAGGCAGTGCTGCGATATTGTGAAGTTGTGAGGGTGTAGTGCTGTGAGGCTGCGCGGCTATAGAGCTCTGCGATTGTGAGACTGTGGGACTGCGGGGCTGTGGTGACGTGAGGCAATAAGGAAGTGAGATCGTATAGGCTGTGATGCTGTAAGGCTGTTGGGCTGTGAGGATGTGAGACTGTGAAGCTGTGGAGCTGTAAGAATGCCGGAATGAAAGGCTATGTGGCTGTATGGCTAAGAGACTGTGAGACTGAATATGGGTGGCTGTGAGTCTGTTGAGCTGTGTGGGTTGATGTTGTGAGGCTGTGAGTTTTTGGGTCAGTGGGGCTATTTTGGCATCCTTCTCCTCTTCCTCCTCATGGTCATTGTCCTCTTTCCTCTCTGCATCTCTTCAGTTGCTTCCCCCCTTCCTTCATTTCTCCCAAACACCGCTATCGAGGAACATTACAAACACTACTCAGAATTTCAGTAACACTTGTTTTGGTATATAGCGCTCACCAATCCGCGGCTCATTAACACACCGGGCGCTCTCCCTTTAACTTATCTTGACGAATGAGCTTGCAGGAAACACACTGCGTCCTGGGGGTGATTTGCAAGGCACCTCCTCTTTTCCTTCAGCGTCCAATGTGTATTATAATCTTCAGAGTGTTCAAGTTGTGAAGTTTGTTGAATTCGTATTGTTTTTAATATTATTTTTCTCATTTTAATATCATTTGGTTCATTGCAAAGAAGTTTAGTTTGGCATTTTTGTTTCTGAGATGTAAATGGTTCAAGTTTGCTTAGTGTGTGTGTGTGTGTGTGTGTGTGTGTGTGTGTGTGTGTGTGTGTGTGTGTGTGTGTGTGTGTGTGTGTGTGTGATTGTGTGCATATGTGAGTGCGTGAGTGCGTGCGTGCGTGTAACCCATATTCCGCAAAAATCACATTAAAGATAAAAAAAATATATTCGAAAAAAAAATACTGAAAAAAACTTGTTCGTAATGGGTAAAAAAAAACACAGAATTTTGCGGCGCCATATGACATGAATGAAAATTACTCGTGGAAAGAAAGTAAATCAAAACACAGAGCAGATAATCAAATGAAAGAAAGAAAAATACAATTGAAGGGACACTAACGAGCACCACCACCATCACCACCACCGCCACCAGCACCACCACCAAAACCACCACCACCATCACCACCACCACCAGCACATCCACAAATACTGCTAACAGAAAATTTAACGTATTTTTTTTTTATTCATGGCGCAAGTTTCGCCAGCCACAAACCAACATTAAACGAACACATGCACTGATTACCTTCAAGCATCGCTGTTACCACTCACAACACTCGCTCCAATAACGCAACGGGCTACAAAAAAGGAGGGAACAGGACTTTAACCTCCCTCTCCCTCTCTTACTTACCGATTCATCTTTCGCTCACAAGTATAACGCAAAAAGCAACAAAAAAAAAGTAAAAACAATATAATCTCGTTCCCGCTCTCTGATCCGTATTCAAAAACGCTTCGCTCTCTCACCACAACTGTTTTTCAAGGCCACAAAGATGATTAGCGGAGTTTTCAAGAGTGTTTCTCCAGTTAATTCGTATAGTACCAGGACGCGTTATCATATTCATTTACCTTACTATTTGGTGATTATATACAACTTTAGAAACTTATGTGGGGATTAAAAAATTGTGAAGAATCTTGTGATCTCCACAGACCCTTCTTAATGTAAATAAAATCGTCTAATCGTACCCAAAAATCATGATAAAAAAAAGCGTCCCAGTGCTAAAGAGGTTAATAAAGTAGAAATCTTCTGCCTCTCGAACCGTAAAAGCACCTTGAAAATTTAGAGGAAGCCTTTGAAGTAATGGAGGTAAATCACAGAAGTGTTTGAGAATACAAGCCTTTATCTGCTTATTGATTTATCTTTCGTTGGCAACTGTAACGCAACGAACTACCAAGAAGAGACAGCTGGACTCTATTCTCGCTCTAGTTTTTCTATCTTACATGTCTATTCATCTTTATATATTTACGTATCAGTACACTTCACAGCTCTGAGAGGCGCCAAAATACGCTCGTACATCCTGAGCGAAGATACACACAACATCTAGCGAAACCTTATGAAATGTCCACAAAATTTAGCTCGCCGTCCCTTTCGAAACTTTGCAAAGAGTTAATGCTTGTAGAGTCAGTCTGCTTAGGACAGGTTACGCGTGTTACGGCCCGCCCGTAACATACTCCACTACCATCCCCTCCTCCGCTTGTTACCTCGTTCGCCCTCTCTCCGCCTCCCCTTCCACGTCACCGTCTCGTGAACCTTCCACGCCACCGTCTCATGAACCTTCCACGTCACCGTCTCATGAAGCCCCACTACTGTCCCGAAGTTGGATCCACGCGGCCCCATTCGACTCAACCGGAAGTGTTAAGCCAGCTCTTGGCTTTCTGGAAGTCAAGTCGAGGTCCAGGCCTCAACCAGTGAACACAACGTCTCTTGGGTCTACCGTGGGATCAACCATCACCCAGCACTTCACCACTGCGACACCGCATAAGTATCACTTCCCCTCGTCCGTTTTTTCCACATTGCCTCCATATAGGATTAGGATTATTGTTAGGTATTAAGTTGGGTTCTTTATTGTTGTATTTATTTTTGTGTTATATGTATATGTGTATGTCATTTTCCTGTGTTTCATTATGAGTTATTAAAATAGCTTTTTATAGTGCCCCCTTTACATTTCCTCACCAGTTGAACCTGCAGTGTTTTTTTTTTTTTATTGTTATTGTTCACCGGCTCCCCGATGCCAATCTTACCCGTTTAACCGGTGAACGTAACACACGTGTTACCCGGGAGATGCGACAGGCGGGTGATTGCAGGTACTAATGGATAAGCTGACGGTCTGTCGTATATCCACCCTCACTCGGTCCGCCATGCCACGCCAAGCCTCCAGAAGTGTAGGTCTTGGATTGAGTGAAGGAAAGGTGAAGCAAAGTATATATATATATATATATATATATATATATATATATATATATATATATATATATATATATATATATATATATATATATATATATATATATATGCAGTGCAGTGTTTTTGTGGTAGTGTTTGTCATTTTATTTCGCTTTCTTTTCTTTTGGTGCTTTTACTTTTAATCCCTTCAGTACTGGGACGTATTTTTACCTTGAGTTTGGGTATAATTAGACGGTTTCATTTACATTAGGAATGGTCTATTAAGGTCAGAAGATTAATAGCCAGTCTTCACTGTTTCAATCACCACATAAGTTTATGAATCTGTATAAAATTTCAATATAGTAAGTAGAATAAATACGTAAACGTGTCATGGTGCTGGAGAGGTTAATATTTATTGCTCTTGATTTCTTTCCTTGTGACTTGTATTGTTCTCTTCTTGTTTCTTTGCACTTTTCCTTGTTATTGTTACCACCTTTTCTTCTCTTTCTGTCTTTATAGTTGTTTTTATATCTTTTATATCATTTTCCTTTTTTTTTCTTTTTCCTCTTTATCCTCCTTTACCTCCTCTTCCTCCTTGCCCTTGTCCTCTCCCTCCTGCTCCTCTTCCTTGACCATTTTATCCCTTGCCTTCTCTCGTGTCACCTCCTGTCATACGCAGCTGGTCGGCCTTTCTCAACAGGCAGGTAAAGCTCAGTCACTTCCTGCACCTCCGCTCATGCAATAATCTAAAGCCTGTGTTTCTCTTGGCCCACTAACAGAGTAAGACTTTCAAGTGTCTGACGCATACCACGTTAATAGCTTGCATATTGTGTACAAATTCCAAGGGACAGTATTCCCAGACGTAGCTGTATCTTTGCTTTATTTCCAACAGGTTTTGGTGGATAGTAATGTTTGTAAGTCTTTATGGGTGCATTTTTATGGCTACTAATTTTTTTTCCTTAATTGGTTGCAGTAGAAAGTATTTGGGTTTTCAGAAATGTTTTTGTATGATTCTAGTGACATTTACTATTGATAATCTCCGCTGAAAGGTAGTGTAAGCTTCGAAATTGGTATTGTTGCTATTATTATTGTTATTATCATTACTACTATCATTATTATCATTATTGTTCAGACATTCAGACAAGCTGGAGGAATATTGGATTATTGGATTATTATTATTATTATTATTATTATTATTATTATTATTATTATTTTTATTATTATTATTCTATTATTACATTATTATTATTACCATTATTAATGTTATAAGAGTGATAGTTTCTTCAGTACTGGGACGCGTTTTTACCTTGAGTTTTGTGTATGATAAGATGATTTTATTTACATTAGGAAGGGTCTATGGAGGTCGGAAGAGTAATGGTCAGTCTTCACTATTCTAATCCCAACATAAATTTCTGAAGCTGTTTAAAATCACCAAATAATAAGCAGAACAATTATGAAAACACGTCATGGTATTGAAGGGGTTAACAGCCTCTAAAAAGGCGATGTAGAAAATTCGAAGTTCTTTTAATGATTCTAGCTGCAATATGTTTTGACAAGCTTTAATGGAAGGTAATTAATCTTATAATGTATTTATTTTCATTGTTCTGACAGCAGCAGTGATTTCTAGGAATTAAAGAAAAAAATACTAATAAAAAGTTCAAGTTTAATCTTCGTGGTCTTTGAAAATAGTCATTATTAGTTTTATCTACAATTGAACATAGTTTCTGAACCGTTAAAATGAAATAAGAAATAAATAAAAGAATAAAATAAATGAACAAATAAAAGTATTCGTGTCGTCGCACTTAATATCTGTATTCTTTGGAAATAATTCTTTCCAGATCGTAAAGCGTGTAAGAATAAGAACACAATTTAATTTAATTTATTTTTTATTAGTTACGTGCAAGATCAAAGGACAATTTATTTCATAATATTTACAAGTGCAATTCTGCTAGAGAAGGACTTCCTGACCCGTACACAGAAAGAATGCACTGTAGCAATTATAATGATTGAAAAAAAAAAAATTACGCCGATGGATTGACGAGATATGAAGGTAAAACTGAAGCCTTTTTTTTATATTATATTATGAAAGTGGTTGAAAATCACACAGCATGAGGCAGAAAAATACTGCTGATAAAAACATTAATGTACAATTTCAGATTTATCAGATACGCATTTCAAAACAAACTACATACCCCGGAAAAAAAATGTCGGCTTTCTCTCTTTGGCGCAGAAAATTTCCAGCATTTCAATACTAAACGTTAAGCATAACAACGCCTTACCAGAACCACCACAAAGACCACCAATACTACCACCACCACCACCAACACCACCACCACCACCACCATCACCACCATCACCACCACCACCACCACCAGACATCCTCGCCTCCCTCACACCCCAGTTAGTCAGTCAGTCCCTCTTCAGCTTCTCGCGCTCTTTGCTATGATTGTAACTTTTCCTTTACTATCAACTCGTTCCATATCATACGTATACATTTCAAACTTCACAAATCCACATTAAACGGCAGAGTAGTGTAAATATACCAGTAATAACATTGTGTGAGGGACTAAAGGTGATGCTCATTTGTTGTTAAAAAATAGATCACACCAAACGTAATATAATATCCTAAACCTATTCAGAATATAATTAAACTGATGCTACTGTTCAAGTAGAAGTGTTAAGTGTTTTGATTTAGCGCCATATTCACAAACACCTCTCTCTCTCTCTCTCTCTCTCTCTCTCTCTCTCTCTCTCTCTCTCTCTCTCTCTCTCTCTCTCTCTCTCTCACCGCGACCATTTCCAAAGACTACAGAGACAATTAGCCGACTTTTAAAGAGTATTTATGCTGTTGGTAATGGAAAAAGTTTAACATGTCACTAAAACTAAGAAAACGCCCTTAAAAAATCCATGTCACTTCAACTAGACACCTTTGAAAATAGAGAAGGTGCGGCGAGGAACTGTTTCAGAATATAGTCCTTACTGAGATCGTCCTTATAAAATTTGTGACTTGTGATTGTCAGCAGAGGAGAGGACTTCACTCTTTGTCTGCTAATAAGGCACATTCCTGCTTAACCTGAGCTACTTACATGCACACATTCACTCCAGCTGTCAGTGGCGTCTTTCAAAATGCTTCTCTTAACTTGTACTACCACGCATTATTAAGCAAACTGAAAACGCATAGTAATAGGGCACTAAATTGGTCCTTTCTCTCGCTCTCACTCTCGCTCTTGCTCTCACTATTTCTCTTCTCTTTCTCTTGCTCTTGTCCTCGCTCTTGCTTTCGTTTTGTTTCACTTTGACAACGGCAATGTGGAGACGTTTATTTATTTCATTTAATTTTTCTTTTCATTTATTTCCCCCTGGACCGGACGATCTGGCAAACCGAGCAGTCAAAGGTATAAAGATAAAGACATGGGAAACACTAAACACTGAGGCAAAGAGTGAAGTTTCATACTCCTCTACTAATAAAGAGGCCACCGCTATACATCCCAGTTAATCACACCCTCCCGCAGCGTCGCGTCCTGGGAATTACCACCCCCGGAAGGTCCTGCCCTGCGTGATCATCGATAGGTCACATTTGAGTCGCTCCGCTTTAGCGAGAACGAAAAAACAAATAGAGGCGGTGTACATAAAACACAGAGGTGAATAAAAACAATCGGTACTCTCAACGACTCACAAAAGAAATGGTTTTAACTTTTGCTGTAACGTAGAGCAATTCACCGCAGCATAACCACTGTAAAAACATTTACGTTCACCCAGGAGAAATAAGAAGGAATAAAAGCCGTGATTTACCAATATTTACCTAGTTTGACGTTGAAAAATTGTTGTAAAAACTGGATATATAAAAAAAAATTGCTTATAATGAATGAAAAGACGTGGGAGGTACCAGTGAAGAGGCTAGATATGAAGAAAGAATCCAAATATGATAGAAGATCTGAATATCCTCTCCAACGTTGCTCCTGTCTGTGGCCTCTTCACCCTTGAATAGATCTCCTGTCCCGCCCACAAACACAAACGCAACAACGAACAGTGGAAATAGTTAACGCGGTAACAACAAACGGTCATCGCACGCAACACAGCCGTGGAGAGAGTGAGGGGTGAATCTTTTATCAGAAACCAAGCACCCTCGATTCGGTCATTCATATGGAACAATATATTCTTTTTTTTATCATGGCTTTCGTTCAACATTTCTCTGTATGCACCTCACCGCTCTCTCTTCTTTCTCCCCCGCAGTCTGCTCCTCTTCTTCTTCTTCTTCCTCCTCGTCCTCCTCCTCCTTTGATACGATGTCCTGTTAGCCTTACGCTTCATCAAATATTCCTTCCATAATAAAACATAACTCCAGTTGTGTTAATATTCATAGAGTGGGAACAAACTTTTTATTAATTTCTTCTTATCCTTATCAACAGACACCCTCCTCTCGTCTCCCTACCGCCCACACAATATCCATCCCCCTCTCTCTCTCTCTCTCCTTATAATTTTAGTGCCTTTCATTAATTTCTGGACAAATGGAAGAATTAATTAAAGGTGGAGATGAAAATGGTTGTTTTTCTTTCGACTGCCGTAAACACGAAAAAAAAAAATAAATGCAAAAAATAAAACTGCATATGACGTTTTCATTAACCTAAGACACTTGACAACCAGACGCGAATTAAGACGAGAGAAAAATCACCGTGATTAGTTCTTCATCCACCTTCGTCCGGCTACACTTCGTTCAAATAAAGCCATCAAAGGGGAAACAACACTCGGCGGTATCATGACAGGTAAGTTGAGGAATACCTGGCGAGTGTATAAGATATTGGAGAGCGGAGAAGGAAAAGGAAAAGGAAAAGGAAAAGGAAAAGGAGGACGAGGAATACATAGGAATTACAAAGGAAAGACGAGTGACAGGAGGCCTTGCGACCTATAACGAGGCCACTCGTTTACTAAACTACACGGAGGAGGAGGAGGAGTAGGATAAGGATAAGGAGAAGGAGGAGGATAAGGATAACGAGGAGGAGAAGGAGAAGGAGGAGGAGGAGAAGGAGAAGGAAGAGAAGGAGGAGGGGTCAAACTTAAAGGGAAGGTATGTCGGGAAAATGGAGGAGGAAAAGGAGGAGGAGAAGGAGAAGAAGGAGGAAGAAGAAGAGGAGGAGGAGGAGGAGGAGGAGGAGGAGGAGGAGGAGGAGGAGGAGGAGGAGGAGGAGGAGGAGGAGATCAGGTAAACGTAAGGTGGATGGGACACAGGGTAAGTTGATTACGTAGGTGGGAGGAGAATGGGAGTGGATGGAAGGAAGAGCTGAAGCAGGATGATAAGCTTGTAGAGAACCGGAACACGTGGGATGGAAATGAATAAAGCTGGAATGAAATGACGTTCCTTTTGCCCCGAGCGTGAGCCTTTGCCTTACTGGTGGACTTTTTCGTGGCCACAAATTACCCAGCGCATCTTTCTCCCACAGCGATCCACACCCCTTGTTCCCGACTCCTCTCCGAAGACTGCGCGTTATCCCCGTGACCTGGCAAGGCTTAGATCTTCAATGAGGTGCGAAAGTGGCTGTGAGCTGCTGCCGCGGGGTGGATGAGAGGCAGGGAGCGAGCTGACAGGAAAAAGTTGAAGTAGGAACTAGTTGTGGTGGTGGGAGTAGTGGTGGCGGTGAAGGGAGTGTAAAAATGTTTGGAGGTGTGTAGAGGGAAGGAATCAAGCAAAGAAGAGTGAAGCGGAATATTACCCTTACTAAAACACACACATACAATTCTCTTTTTTTTTTTTTTTACTTTCCTTTATACTTTCAATCACAGGCAAGGACAGGTAGAGAAAAATATTCATTGGTGTTTCGGGATAGCAAGCGAAATAACACCACCAGTATACCACCACCAATCTCTCTTCGCCCTTCGCTGAAACATAAATTCCCCGCAGCGATACACCAACAATTCACTCCACAATACTTACAGCGTGACGGCGCCCAGTGCACGAGGATGGACTTCACGCCGCCCACTTATTATTACAGGGAAAAATGAACTCTGCTCTCCTGGAAGTGTGTAGACTGGCGACTAACTTACCGGATGGCTAAGTGACCGCCTGACTGACTGACTGACTGACTAACTGACTAACTGACTGACTGACTAACTGACTGATTAACTGACTGAATGAGTGACTAATTTTTTTTCTTTTGCCTCTGTGTCTCTGTCTATCTTTCTCTGGTCCTCTGTCTCTTTCTTTGTTTCTCTGTCTCTGTCTGTCTCTCTTTTTTCTGTTTCTCTGTCTCTTTCTTTGTTTCTCTGTCTCTGTCTCTTTCTCGGTCTGTCTCTTTCTCTCTTTTTCTGTTTCTCTGTCTCTTCTGTTTCTTTGTCTCTGTCTCTGCCTCTGTGTCTGTATCTGTCTCTCTCTCTCTCTCTCTCTCTCTCTCTCTCTCTCTCTCTCTCTCTCTCTCTCTCTCTCTCTCTCTCTCTCTCTCTCTCTCTCTCTCTCTCTCTCTCTCTCTCTCTCTACCTACATACCTAGCTATATTAAATAAATCGACTGTTATTATTTCTATACTCTCGCCTGTGATTTTCCTTCCCTCATCTACAATATAAAGAACATGTAATTAAGTCCATCTATCAAGTCCACTTCATTACTAAACCAGTGCACCTTGAAACTTCTAAATGTTTCCGACGCTCTTCAGAAATTTGAAGCCAATACTGACAAACTGAACAGGAAAATTACCATAGGAACTTTTTTCTTTAACTCAAGAGAACCCTTTAAAGGAACCAATTTTGACCCAAATGGCAAGTTATGTAGCAATGGGTATGTGCACTCTATCGATATCCAAGGTAAGGCAGGAGTCATGAGCTTAAATTATCTTACATATTTCCATCCTTATTTTAAAATTCTCACATGTTTTATATAATTGATTTGGAGGCAGCAGACACCTGCCAAAACGATGATTACTCCCAGCGAGGTCTAATAGCACTTATTAAGGAGGTGCTGTGAACTTATCATTAATAGTCCAGTAAATCTAGCATAAAATTGTGCCCAACCTAAAACAAATTGCAATAGATTGTTTCTCACTTCTGAGTGACTTGACTAGTCCTCAGGTACATCATACTAAAAATCCCCATGAATCCATGTGGTGGAAGGGGGTCAACGGCGGCCATTTTGGAATTTTCTTAAAAGTCATATATCTGGTAAAATAATAGTTTTATCAGGAAACACAACTCAATAAAAATTGTTCAGAATTGATTGTTTTATAGCAATGGCAGGTTATTTTACAAAGATAAATAAATATATAGGAAAAAATAATAAAATATTAAATTTTGATTGCTGATTTTATTTTCAAAGACATATTCCTCAGAACTAGTGGCATCCATGACAAAATGCATCGAAGTAAATATTGTAGAACAAACTTTCCTCTTTTGAAATATATATACAAGTTTATGCATATTTTGAAAATTGACAAAGTTATGAGGGAAAATATACAGAAAGCCAAGATTGTTGCTTGCTTCTTACTGGTGCATCCCAGTCAGCTGATCGCCTGACTCGCTCAGTACAGAGCATGAAGAATGTGGAAGGTGGCAACACGTGATATTCCCATATCATCACTTTTCTTGTAAGTATGTTGCTACCTACGTCATTAATGGCTTTTATAATATTACAAGTGCTAAGTTAACATACTGGCAAAGTGATGATATTATTATTATTATTATTAGTAGTAGTAGTAGTAGTAGTAGCAGTTGTAGTAGTATTGTTGCTGTTGTTTTGTTGTTGCTGCTGCTGTTGTAAGTAGTAGTAGTAGTAGTAGTAGTAGTAGTAGTAGTAGTAGTAGTAGTAGTAGTAGTAGTAGTAGAGAACAGAAAATGTTAAAAGAATTAATGACAAATATTAGGTTAGTCTAATAAATTTACAGTGTAGCCTATTGTATACAGGTTGTGACACGAGTTTTGCAAATACTTTTAGAGGTGAAAGACCGAAGTTGTGGGACATCCAAAAAGCAAAGCAAGCTCTAGGTCCTGATGTATGTAACAACATACTTTTCATTCATGCCATACTTGGGTGTGATTCAGTTTCAAGAGTTCATGGCATTGGCAAGGGAGCTGCATTGAAAAAAATAAAAAGCAGACATTTTCTTGAGCAGGCTGCAATATTTTGTAGGGACGGTGATTTCAAGAAAGAAGCACTCATAGAAGCAGGTGAAAAGGCTTTGGTATGTCTATACAATGGTAATAAGAAAGAAAATCTTGACATCCTGCGTTATAAACGTTTCCGAGAAAAGGTTTCAAGTAGTTCAAGATTAGTTGAGGCAAAGAGTCTTCCACCAACATCAGCAGCATCAAAATTTCACAGTTTGCGTGTATGGTATCAGATTCAAGTATGGAAAGATAAAGGTAGAGAACACAATCCAGAGGAATGGGGATGGTTAATTGAAAATGGCCAATTAATGCCTGTGAAGACTGACCGACCACCTGCACCAGAAAAATTATTGCTAGTCAGCAAATGCAACTGTAGATCTGGATGCAACACCCAAAGATGCAGTTGCAAGAAACACAATATTGAGTGTTCCTCTCTCTGTGGCCATTGCAAAGGGCTAACCTGTTCAAACTCCCTGTGCCAGATTTTGTTCTTGATGAGGATGATGAATACCCTGAATATTAATTGTGTAAGTATACCCTGCAGGAAAGTTTCATGAATATCAAATGGGTGGATCAATAAGAAATTACTGTATTAGGAATTAAATTATAATACTTGTAAAAAAAACATGTTATGTTTCTTTTACGATTTGGTTATTGAAAGGAAAACAAAAAACATTCTATAGCTGGACACTATCTATTACTAAGTATTTAGAAACCTCTTGTAATATGTTTTAAGGTTTAACTGGAGGTACTATATATGTTTTTTTATTATTTATTGGTGGCTTTCTGTCTATTGTATCTCATATCTTTGTTAATGTTCAAAATATGGATAAACTTGAATATTTCAAAAGAGGAAAGCTTGTTCTGCAACTTATATTTTGATGCGTTTTGTCATACATGCCCCTAGTTCTGCAGAAAAAGTCTTTGAAAATTAGCACATTTATTCAATTTCAATAGTTTATTATTTTTCATATGGGTTTAGGAGAACAGACAACATTAATAATAAATTACTACATCAGAAATTAAGTTTCATTATTTGTAAGATGAAAAAAAAACTTTTTTGTGCAATTTGGTTTCTGAAATGAAGGGAAAAAAACCTTTTCATAGCATGACACTAATTATTACTAAGTGTTGAGAAACATTATAATGTAATAAATTTTAAGGTTTGACTGGAGGTATTTATTATTATTTTTTTAAGGATGGCTTTTTGTATATTTTCCCTCATAACTTTGTCAATTTTTAAAATATGCATAAACTTGTATATATATTTCAAAAGAGGAAAGTTTGTTCTACAATTTTTACTTCGATGCATTTTGTCATGGATGCCACTAGTTCTGAGGAATATGTCTTTGAAAATAAAATCAGCAATCAAAATTTAATATTTTATTATTTTTTTCCTATATATTTATTTATCTTTGTAAAATAACCTGCCATTGCTATAAAACAATCAATTCTGAACAATTTTTATTGAGTTGTGTTTCCTGATAAAACTATTATTTTACCAGATATATGACTTTTAAGAAAATTCCAAAATGGCCGCCGTTGACCCCCTTCCACCACATGGATTCATGGGGATTTTTAGTATGATGTACCTGAGGACTAGTCAAGTCACTCAGAAGTGAGAAACAATCTATTGCAATTTGTTTTAGGTTGAACCCTAGATTTACTGGACTATAAAGCCAGCTATGACCTCACTGAACGTTTCCCTTTTTGTCTCACAACACAAGGGGGCAGTCAAAGCCTGCCCTCTAAATTCAACTCTCTTCCTTCACAAAAAAAAAACTACTTGCATCTATTTACATACATTCTTCAAGCAAAATTTGAAATTGAAAAAAAAGACTTATACCATTTCCTATACCATCCAAGGAGTCATTTTCTAACGATTTTCTATTTAACGTGATTGAGAACCGTCACCTCAATGGGCCTTTTTTCAACACAATTTTTGTTGCCCTTGGTCAGTCTTCCCTCTTCCATGTCTAAAAAATAATGGCATCTATGTTCTATTCATGTGTATACAATAATGTTTTATTTATTTATTTTTTCTTACTCATCTGCGACCTCAATATCCGTGTAACATTTTACGTTTCAGCTCAAATGAGAACGGCGTCAGTTTGTCTGCAGGTGGCCTTTCCAAGAGATCACTGGAGGAGCACGTCAACATAACATTTAAAACTTCTAACTGTAAGTCAGCACTTAATTTAATTCTACCTCCAGTCCAGTAACATTTTGAAACAGAACCTTACATCATCACGTCTGTTTGCACAAAAATATCAGATTTTATTCTTAATGGGATTCGTATATTTTTCATACGCAGTGTATATATACCCAGAAACTCTTTAACTCTTTCAGTACCATGCCGCGTTTTCATATTCACTCTGGTTTCTATTTAGCGAGTTTATCAGCTTCAGAAACTTAAGTGGGGATTGAAATAGTGAAGATTCTGGCCATTAATCCTCTGACCTCCATAGACCGTTCTTAATTTTAATGAAATCGTCTAATCATACCCAAAACTCGTGGCAAAAATGCGCCTCAGTATTGGAGGGGTTAAGTTTACGAATCCAGATGGACATAATAAACTGAAAGAGGACATTGCAAACATTAAAAACACCAGTAAACAAATAAGAAACAAGTAACGACACACCAAAACTATAAAGGAAAACAATGATAAAGATGGAACACACACGTAAAAGAAAAGTTCCTAAGGTTTATAGATAGACAACTAAATAAAAGCAGACGATGCGAACACAGTCCCTGAAGGATCGCTATTCTCAACAGGTGAAGGTGTGGAGAACGGCGAGGTGACGGAGGGACACCAAGGACCCGTCAAGGTGAGAGTGATGAATGGAGCCACCTGGGGAACCACGTCCAAGGGGAACACAACACGCTGAAGGAGTGCAAGAGAAGGCAGGGAAGAAAGGAGAGGAGATGAGGCGAAGGTAACTAATGCGTGAAGAAAAAGTTGAAAGGATAATGGAAGGAACTAATGAAGGAGAGAAAGAGGCGCGGAAGAAGGGAGATGAATTTGATGACATGAAAGAAAAAGTGAAAATAAAGGAATGAAAAGTAAGACGTAATAATAACAGCTAAGGTAATAAGTAAGTTTAAATGAAGTGAAAGACGAGAGAGTCCAATTAGGAGGAAGAAAAAAAAACTATATTGAATAATGAAAGGGAATGTCAAGGAAGCGAGGAAGAGAAGGAAATGAGAAAGCAAGAGAAAACAACACGAAGAAGAAATAAAAACCAAGATAAGAGCACAAAAAAATACGTAAAAAAACACAAAACTAGAAAAAAAGACAATAAAAGCAACAACCGAGACATAAAACACATACAAAGAAGTGAAGATATAGGAAATTAAACGAAGCAAGGCAGGTAAAAACACTGCCAGGACGAGGAATGAAAGACAAAAGGTTGAGAATAAGAATAATGTGGTAAGGCGGCGGGAGGAAATAATGCAGTGAGGAAAGGGTGTGAGGCGTGCAGGGATGGAAGGGCGGCGGCGTGACAAGGAAACAAGGAGACAAGTGCAGAGGGAAAGAGGAAAAAGTAGGCAGGAGAGAAGCGTGGCGTGGAGGACGGTAAGGAAGAGAAAAAGGAGGAGGAGTACCAGGAGAAGGAGGAGGAGAAAGAGGAGAAGGAGGGGGAAGAGGAAGAGGAAAAGGAGGAGGAGGAGGAAGAGGAGGAGGAGGAGAAGGAGCAGAGGCACAGGGCACTCAGGAGGTGGTAACATGAACTTTTCAGGAAGAACACAACACACACACACACACACACACACACACACACACACACACACACACACACACACACACACACACACACACACACACACACACACACACACACACACACACACACACACACACACACACACACACACACACACACACACACACACATTTTAAGAATGCGAGTAAAGAAAAGTTGAAGAAATGTTGATAAAAATAGTCAAAGAAGTAAAATAATAAATTTTTCAAGAGAGAGAGAGAGAGAGAGAGAGAGAGAGAGAGAGAGAGAGAGAGAGAGAGAGAGAGAGAGAGAGAGAGAGAGAGAGAGACAGAGAGAGAGTTACCAAGAGTGTCTGTTAAAGATAAAAATCGCAACCAATAACAATAATCTTGAAGTGTCAGTCGCATCCGCCCTCTCAGGAGTCCTTCAGGAGTGTGTGGGATGAAGAGGGCTTCCTCAGACACCTCATTTGCTTCATCCTTCTCCTCTTTATCTTCTCCTTCCTTACCTACGAACTCACTGCTCTATTTATATATATATATATATATATATATATATATATATATATATATATATATATATATATATATATCGTTTTATATATATATATATATATCTCAATCACTCTCTCTCTCTCTCTCTCTCTCTCTCTCTCTCTCTCTCTCTCTCTCTCTCTCTCTCTCTCTCTCGACTATTTACTGAGACATTTTTACCTCGATTTTTGGGGTATATTTAGACAATTCAATTTACATTAAGAAAAAAAATCTTCGCTCCTAAAGTGTGTACTAATATTGAGACATTGGTTGTGTACAGTGTTATTAATAGTAAAGAGAAACAAAACGGCGACCTCCAAATCATAACATATAAATCTTGACCTCCATGTCCTCACAAACAAAACGGCGACCTCCAAAACATAACATATAAATCTTGACCTCCATGTCCTCACAAACAAAACGGCGACCTCCAAATCATAACATATAAATCTTGACCTCCATGTCCTCACAAACAAAACGGCGACCTCCAAATCATAACATATAAATCTTGACCTCCATGTCCTCACAAACAAAACGGCGACCTCCAAATCATAACATATAAATCTTGACCTCCATGTCCTCACAAACAAAACGGCGACCTCCAAATCATAACATATAAATCTTGACCTCCATGTCCTCACAAACAAAACGGCGACCTCCAAATCATAACATATAAATCTTGACCTCCATGTCCTCACAAACAAAACGGCGACCTCCAAATCATAACATATAAATCTTGACCTCCATGTCCTCACAAACAAAACGGCGACCTCCAAATCATAACATATAAATCTTGACCTCCATGTCCTCACAATCAAAACGGCGACCTCCAAGTCCTAATAAACGATTTTTTTTTTTTTTTTTTTTTTTTTTTTTTTTTTTTTTTTTTTTTGCTCTCAGGCGATTCATAACTCACTCCTTTCCTTACTTCTTCTTTGGGGTTTCATCTCCTGTATCGCGTCTCCTTCCTTTGTGTCATTCTTCTCCAGTCTCAGCATTAATCTTTCCTGTTTCATTATCTGCTCATTCACTGCATTTGCCAGCCTCTCTGCGTGTTCACTGGCCTGCTGGCTACTTTCCCAAGGCTCCTTCTCTGCGATTTTTCTTTTACATTTTCTTTTCTGTGTCACGTTTCTTTCCTTTTTGTCATTCTTCTGCAATCCCAGCAATAATCTTTCATGCTTCCACATCTGATCATTCACAGCATTTGCCAGCCTCTCTGCGTGTTCACTGGCCTGCTGGCTACTTTCCCAAGGCTCCTTCTCTGCGATTTTTCTTTTACGTTTCCTTTTCTGTGTCACGTCTCTTTCCTTTGTGTCATTCTTCTGCAATCCCAGCAATAATCTTTCATGCTTCCACATCTGATCATTCACAGCATTTGCCAGCCTCTCTGCGTGTTCACTGGCCTGCTGGCTACTTTCCCGAGACTCTTGTTCTTGTTCTCCAAGGACCAGGCTTTTAGGCTGATGGAAGCCTCCTTCATGTTCCTGGGAACGGTTTTCTGTCTCATGAGTCTCGTTCTCAGCTACTGTGTCAGTCATGCTTAAGCTTTCCTTCTGTTCCGCGTCTTGCATCAGCTTCTTTTTCTCTATCTCTACCTTGACTTCCAGAGACTCAATATGTTGCAACACTGTCTCTTTAGTTTTATACCATTCGTGTCTTGCTGTCCTAGCGACATTGACATCTTGCTTTTCTGTCTCTGCAATCTCTGTCAAGCATTTCATTTCTTTCTCAGCTCGTTCATTGTCCTTCACCGTAATAGCCAGTTGTTCTTTCATTGCATTCCTTTCTTCCATTAGCCTATCGTACTTTTCTTGGGCCTCCATTAAGGCCCTTTCCTTCTCATTAGCTGTCC
>NC_059273.1:15800589-15855589 GCF_017591435.1 Portunus trituberculatus
CAGCAGCAGACGAAATGAATAGTCACTTTGCTACAATCTGTCAAACATTCCCACTCCTTCACCCCTCAAGTCTCCCTGCCTACCTCCCTGCTCCCTCCCCTCCTCCAGCTGTCCAGGTGATGGATGTCTACAAGAGAACTGAAACTCAATCCTGATCTACCCATTAAGATCTACAAAGAATTTGCTCCAGAACTAGCCACCCCTCACTGCTCAATAATAAATGTATCTCTCTCACAGTACTCATGCCCTGTCAACTGGAAAACATAATTTGTCACACCCATTCCTAAAACTGCCAGCCCACAATCTCTAAATGACCTTAGGCCAGTCGCTATCACACCCTTCCCCTAGCCTCATCTGTGAAGAATTTGTGTTTGACTGGGCATACCACAAAATCAGTTCCTCCTTAGACATTCAGCAATTTGGCAATGTCAGAGCCACCTCTACCTCTCACTACCTAGTCAGCTTCCTTGACTTCATTCATAGTCACTTGGACAAACGGAACACCTCACAAGCAGTCGCTTTTGTGGACTTTAAGAAAGCTTTTGATCTGGTTGACCACACTGTTGTCATTAACAAAGCCATCAGTCTGGGTCATCCCTCTCACCTGACAGCATGGCTGGCTAACTTCCTCACGGGACGCCGGAAAGCTGTATACGTTTTCAAAAACACACATCCCCCTTACCAACAACTAACCTGTGGCGTCCCTCAGGGCACCATGATGGGTCCACTCTGCTTCTTGATACTGGTTAATGACGCTCTGACAAACACCCCTCACCGCTGGAAGTAAGTGGATGACTGCACCGTGGGTGTGTCACTCCACAACAAACACCCAGACTACTCAGCACTTCAAACAACGTTGAACAGCCTGCAGGAGTGGTCGGAGGAAAGCAGGATGACAATCAACTACACCAAAACTGTAGTAATACATATCTGCACCTCGCCCCTCAACTATCCGTGGGTCCTCACCCCCTCCAAGTAGTTCGGTCAGCCAAGCTGCTCGGAATCACAGTGGACGATCAGCTGACATGGAAATTACACGTTACTGCCACAGTGAGATCGGCAGCCCACAGACTCTACATGCTGCGCAGACTTAAGTCACTGGGCACACCAGCTGATGAGTTAAAGGGGATATACATCACCTTCATCCTGCCCAAACTTATGTATGCATCACCTGTATGGTCTTCCTCCCTCATCTGCACTCAACACCAACAACTGGAAAATGTCCAAAAAAGGGCCTGCAGAATCATACTTGGCCCTGCCTACACTGACTATAATCACGCCTTATCTACCCTCGATCTCCAAACACTGGCAACCACACACCAAGCAGCCCTCGTCAAGATGGGTAGAGGCCTGCTGCGCCACTCACGGCTATGGCATCTCCTCCCCCCTGACGCGCCCCAGCCAATCCATGCCACACGACACACAAACTTGGTCATGCCACTCAAGGCCCCAAGAACTGACCGTTATCATCATAGTGCTATCCCCTCCATGGTGCGAGCCATAAATAGCTAAGTTAGGTTCTCATCATGAATGTCCCTTAATCCCCATTATAAAAAAAAAAAAAAATACAATACTTACATAAATACATGATTTCAATAATATGATATAATGCGATTTTGTAGTGTTTTTTTAAGGTATATGATGATTGTTTAGTTTTGATTTCATGAGGTACAGCATTCCAGATTTTAGGGCCCAGGTAAGATAATGAATGTTGATAAATTGTTAAATTGTGGGCTGGTATAATGAGATTGTCTCGAGTACGGGTTGGGTAGTTGTGGTGAGACTGTAATGTTGTATTTGTTCTATTGTGAATATTGTGTTGTAATTTGTACATATATATAGCAATTTGTAATTTGTTAATGTCAAAAAGTTTAAGTATACTATTATTCTTAAATAAAGGTTGTGTGTGTTCAAAGTAATCACTATTTGTTATAATACGTATGATTTTCTTCTGTAATCTGAATAGAGGTAAGAGATGCGTAGGATAGGTGGAGCACCAGATGGGAGAACAAAACATTAAATGTGGCAAGACATGGGCATTATAGAAGATTTTGATTACATAGTTAGGCATCAAATTTTTTATACAATATATAAGAGATACAATTCTAGATAATTTAAGAATTAAGTTAGTTATGTGAATTCTAAATGACATTTTATCATCATAAGTTATGCCTAAGAGTGTGTGTCTGTTTGTTATTTTTATATTATCATCATGGTAATTAAGAGGTGGAAGATTATCATAGACTTTGTTAGTAAATATCATGTAGAATGTTTTATCTAAATTTATTGTTAGTCTATTGCTGAGACACCATTAGTATAGTGTTTCTAGGTCAACGTTTGCTATACGTATGATAGTGTTAACATCATAATGTATAGGGTCATATCGTCTGCAAAAAGTATAGTTTTTAGGTTTGTAAAAATGTTATGAAGATCATTTATGTAGATAAGGAAAAGGATAGGACCTAGTACACTGCCCTGTGGAACACTATATGAAATTATACTAGAAGAGGAAATATGTTCAGATAATCTAATAGATTAAGTTCTATGTGATAGATAATCAGAAAACCAATCAAATATTATTCCACGAATACCATAGTGGTGTAGTTCCATTACTAGAATATCATGTTTGACTGTGTCAAAAGCTTTGGAAAAGTCTATGTATATACTTAATAAATTACTTTTTGAGTCTAGGGCAGAAAATATTTCTTCATTTAAAGTTTTTAGTGCATCAAATGTACTTAGTTCACTTCTGAAGCCGAATTGTTTAGGATTAAGAATACTTTTAGTCTCAAGGTAGTTCATTAAAAAACCCTTCATGAATTTTTCAAAAATCTTAGAGAATGTACTTAATAATAAAATGGGACGATAATTACTTGTGACTTCTTTAGATCTATTTTTATGTATTGGTATTACAATAGCATGTTTTAGTTGTTGTGGACATTTACCCTTGCTTGTGGATTGGTTAAATAATAAGGATAGTGGTATGGCCAAATAATTACTATTAGATTTTATAATGGAAACAGAGATGTCATGTGTATTATCATTATTATTTTTTTTTTTAAAGAGTTTATGATTCGAATAATATCTTGAGGATAGACTGTGGGAATTGCCATTGAGTTAGGATAGTTCCCTGACAGGTAAGAACGCGGGTCGGTGGTAGGTGGTGGTAGATTATGATTTAATTGGATTGCCATGTTAATAAAGAATTTATTAAATAGTTCGGCAATATCCGATGTTTGCGTTATTTTATTATTGTTGTGGACAATATATTCAATATTTTTATTTTTGAGGGTTTTTAGATAGTTGGTTAATAATTTTCCACATTTTAGTTGTCATTTTCAAAACTCGTGAATAGGTTTATATAATAAGTCTGTTTTAGTTGTTTTATGGCATTATTTAACGTATTTCTATATTGTTTGTATTGTTTTTCTGTCACTGCACCAATCTTAAAATCTTTGTATAATTAGTTTTTTTGTTTTTATTGCATTTATTACTTCTTGGTTAATCCATGGTGTATTAGGCCTTTTTTCAGAAGCTGTTTTAGTTAAGATGGGGAAACATTCATTATAAATTTCATTTATTTTAGACAAAAATATTTCAAAATTATCTTTTAAATTTTCCTCCGATAAAAGTACATTCCAGTCTATAGTACTAATTTTATTAGAAAATATTTGTTTATTTGTTTCAGAGAAGGATCTAAGTTTATATTTGTAAGTATTGTGAACTTGAGTAACAACTAAAAAATTGATAAAAACTGGAAGATGATCAGACAGAGAATAATGAACTATTCCAGATGTGAAGTTACTATAGAAGTTAGTATATATGTGATCAAGTAGTGAAGGTTCACTAAGGTTTTCATTGTCAGGAAATGTGATAGGCCTCGAGATGTGAGGGAAAAGCTACATATTTGTATAGCAGCAAGATAATTATTTGTTGCATTGTGTGTTGTATGTTCTAAAAGAGGGAGTGAGGAGGGAAGTTAAGGAAAGGGAGAGGAAAGGAAACAAGAACAAGAGTGAAGTAAATATAAAAAATATATATAAATAACGAAGAGGAAATAAATACAAAAGAGTGAAACAGGTAAACGAAAACAATAGATAAAGAAAAATGAATAAATAAATAAACAGAGAAAAGTGAAAAGTAGTGTAGTGTGAGAGGGAAGGGGAGAAGGAGGTAAGGAGGAAGGAGAGAAGGAAGGAAAGAGGAGGATGTAGTAGAGCCAGATAGAAAGGGAGAAAAGGAAGGAAAAAGTAAGGAGGGAAAGAGGACGGCAGGGAGAGGTGGAGGAGGGAGGGAGGAAGGAGGAAGGATGTGGTAGAGCCAGATAGAAAGGGAGAGAAGGAAGGAAGGAGGTAAGGGAGGGAGGCAGGCAGGCAGATGGAGGAAGAGGGAGAAAGGAGGAAGTAATGGAGTGATGGAGGAAGGGATGGAGAGTAAGAGGAGTGGTACTGAGTCTTGGTGCAGCGGTGAGCCTGACTGGTGCTCTGATTGGTGCTCTGATTGGATTAATTTAGATAGGCTGTCATGGCAAGACTCACGACCTATACATAATAGTACTCTATGCACTCACCCACTCACTCTTACTCATTCACCCACTCACTCACTCAAACCCACCCACTTACACATATCACTTTACCCATTCACTCCCACTCACTCACTCACCCATTCACCTACCCACTCACCCACTCATTCACTTAATCACTTTACTCACCCTAACTAACTCAAAATATTTTACTCACCCACCCACCCACACTACCCACTTCCACTCACCCTATCACTAACACCCACTCCCATTCACCCACTCACTCACTCACCTACCCACTTACTCACTACTCACCCCACCCACTCCAACCAACTCACCCCACCCACTTCCACTTATTCCCACTCACCCACTCATTCATTACCTACCAACTCACCCAACCCCTACTACTCCTCCCTCTCACTCTTCCTAGGTAACAAAAACGGGACTCGGTTGCGTCAGTCAAATCAGATACAATAATACGTTTGCGAAGACTACTTTCTCTCTCTCTCTCTCTCTCTCTCTCTCTCTCTCTCTCTCTCTCTCTCTCTCTCTCTCTCTCTCTCTCTCTCTCTCTCTCTCTTTCTGTGTGTGTGTGTGTGTGTGTGTGTGTGTGTGTTGTGGGATATGTATTGTATTAATGCATATTACGTGTATGTGGCAAAACTGTGTATTTCTCTGCGCATTCAGCTAGCGCGTGAGCCTGTGCTCCCGAGTCGCTACTGGCCGCCATTTCCCAACATGTGTGTGTGTGTGTGTGTGTGTGTGTGTGTGTGTGTGTGTGTGTGTGTGTGTGTGTGTGTGTGTGTGTGTGTGTGTGTGTGTGTGTGTGTGTGTGTGTGTGTGTGTGTGTTTGCCTGTGTGTATGTGTGTGTGTGTTTTGTGTGTATGTACATCCTCTCTCTCTCTCTCTCTCTCTCTCTCTCTCTCTCTCTCTCTCTCTCTCTCTCTCTCTCTCTCTCTGAATTGAATAAACATAGCTCTACGGTTTAACCCTTTCATTACTGAGACGCATTTTTATCTTGATTTTTACGGTATGTTTAGACAATTCTATTTACATTAAAAAAAAAATAAAACTCTTCACTCCTAAAGTGTGTACTGATATTGAGACATTGGTTGTGTACAGTGTTATTAATAGTAAAGAGAAACAAAACGGCGACCTCCAAAGTGATGAATGGAGCCACCTGGGGAACCACGTCCAAGGGGAACACAACACGCTGAAGGAGTGCAAGAGAAGGCAGGGAAGAAAGGAGAGGAGATGAGGCGAAGGTAACTAATGCGTGAAGAAAAAGTTGAAAGGATAATGGAAGGAACTAATGAAGGAGAGAAAGAGGCGCGGAAGAAGGGAGATGAATTTGATGACATGAAAGAAAAAGTGAAAATAAAGGAATGAAAAGTAAGACGTAATAATAACAGCTAAGGTAATAAGTAAGTTTAAATGAAGTGAAAGACGAGAGAGTCCAATTAGGAGGAAGAAAAAAAAACTATATTGAATAATGAAAGGGAATGTCAAGGAAGGAGGAAGAGAAGGAAATGAGAAAGCAAGAGAAACAACACGAAGAAGAAATAAAACCAAGATAAGAGCACAAAAAATACGTAAAAAAACACAAAACTAGAAAAAAAGACAATAAAAGCAACAACCGAGACATAAAACACATACAAAGAAGTGAAGATATAGGAAATTAAACGAAGCAAGGCAGGTAAAACACTGCCAGGACGAGGAATGAAAGACAAAAGGTTGAGAATAAGAATAATGTGGTAAGGCGGCGGGAGGAAATAATGCAGTGAGGAAAGGGTGTGAGGCGTGCAGGGATGGAAGGGCGGCGGCGTGACAAGGAAACAAGGAGACAAGTGCAGAGGAAAGAGGAAAAGTAGGCAGGAGAGAAGCGTGGCGTGGAGGACGGTAAGGAAGAGAAAAAGGAGGAGGAGTACCAGGAGAAGGAGGAGGAGAAAGAGGAGAAGGAGGGGGAAGAGGAAGAGGAAAAGGAGGAGGAGGAGGAAGAGGAGGAGGAGGAGAAGGAGCAGAGGCACAGGGCACTCAGGAGGTGGTAACATGAACTTTTCAGGAAGAACACAAACACACACACACACACACACACACACACACACACACACACACACACACACACACACACACACACACACACACACACACACACACACACACACACACACATTTTAAGAATGCGAGTAAAGAAAAGTTGAAGAAATGTTGATAAAAATAGTCAAAGAAGTAAAATAATAAATTTTTCAAGAGAGAGAGAGAGAGAGAGAGAGAGAGAGAGAGAGAGAGAGAGAGAGAGCAGAGAGAGTTACCAAGAGTGTCTGTTAAAGATAAGAATCGCAACCAATAACAATAATCTTGAAGTGTCAGTCGCATCCGCCCTCTCAGGAGTCCTTCAGGAGTGTGTGGGATGAACAGGGCTTCCTCAGACACCTCATTTGCTTCATCCTTCTCCTCTTTATCTTCTCCTTCCTTACCTACGAACTCACTGCTCTATTTATATATATATATATATATATATATATATATATATATATATATATATATATATATATATATATATATATATATATATATATATATCGTTTTCTCTCTCAATCACTCTCTCTCTCTCTCTCTCTCTCTCTCTCTCTCTCTCTCTCTCTCTCTCTCTCTCTCTCTCTCTCTCTCTCTCTCTCTCTCGACTATTTACTGAATAGCATTTTTACCTCGATTTTTGGGGTATATTTAGACAATTCAATTTACATTAAAAATCTTCGCTCCTAAAGTGTGTACTAATATTGAGACATTGGTTGTGTACAGTGTTATTAATAGTAAAGAGAAACAAAACGGCGACCTCCAAATCATAACATATAAATCTTGACCTCCATGTCCTCACAAACAAAACGGCGACCTCCAAATCATAACATATAAATCTTGACCTCCATGTCCTCACAAACAAAACGGCGACCTCCAAAACATAACATATAAATCTTGACCTCCATGTCCTCACAAACAAAACGGCGACCTCCAAATCATAACATATAAATCTTGACCTCCATGTCCTCACAAACAAAACGGCGACCTCCAAAACATAACATATAAATCTTGACCTCCATGTCCTCACAAACAAAACGGCGACCTCCAAATCATAACATATAAATCTTGACCTCCATGTCCTCACAAACAAAACGGCGACCTCCAAATCATAACATATAAATCTTGACCTCCATGTCCTCACAAACAAAACGGCGACCTCCAAATCATAACATATAAATCTTGACCTCCATGTCCTCACAAACAAAACGGCGACCTCCAAATCATAACATATAAATCTTGACCTCCATGTCCTCACAAACAAAACAGTCCTAATAAACGATGTTTTTTTTTTTTTTTTTTTTTTTTTTTTGCCTCTCAGGCGATTCATAACTCACTCCTTTCCTTACTTCTTGTTTGGGGTTTCATCTCCTGTATCGCGTCTCCTTCCTTTGTGTCATTCTTCTCCAGTCTCAGAATTAATCTTTCCTGTTTCATTATCTGCTCATTCACTGCATTTGCCAGCCTCTCTGCGTGTTCACTGGCCTGCTGGCTACTTTCCCAAGGCTCCTTCTCTGCGATTTTTCTTTTACATTTTCTTTTCTGTGTCACGTTTCTTTCCTTTTGTCATTCTTCTGCAATCCCAGCAATAATCTTTCATGCTTCCACATCTGATCATTCACAGCATTTGCCAGCCTCTCTGCGTGTTCACTGGCCTGCTGGCTACTTTCCCAAGGCTCCTTCTCTGCGATTTTTCTTTTACGTTTCCTTTTCTGTGTCACGTCTCTTTCCTTTGTGTCATTCTTCTGCAATCCCAGCAATAATCTTTCATGCTTCCACATCTGATCATTCACAGCATTTGCCAGCCTCTCTGCGTGTTCACTGGCCTGCTGGCTACTTTCCTGAGACTCTTGTTCTTGTTCTCCAAGGACCAGGCTTTTAGGCTGATGGAAGCCTCCTTCATGTTCCTGGGAACGGTTTTCTGTCTCATGAGTCTCGTTCTCAGCTACTGTGTCAGTCATGCTTAAGCTTTCCTTCTGTTCCGCGTCTTGCATCAGCTTCTTTTTCTCTATCTCTACCTTGACTTCCAGAGACTCAATATGTTGCAACACTGTCTCTTTAGTTTTATACCATTCGTGTCTTGCTGTCCTAGCGACATTGACATCTTGCTTTTCTGTCTCTGCAATCTCTGTCAAGCATTTCATTTCTTTCTCAGCTCGTTCATTGTCCTTCACCGTAATAGCCAGTTGTTCTTTCATTGCATTCCTTTCTTCCATTAGCCTATCGTACTTTTCTTGGGCCTCCATTAAGGCCCTTTCCTTCTCATTAGCTGTCCTCAACACAAGAGACTGGACATGATGTTTCGTCTCCTCTTGTGTTCTGCGGCATTCTACTATGATGTCCTTCATTCCTTCGGCCATTTGATGGTTGATGTTGGCCATTTCATCCATATCATCTAGCAGGCTCTCTTTCGTGTCCTGCAGCCGGAGGTGGTCCTGCCTCAGGCGATCGTGCAGCTCCCGGAGACTGTGCAGTTCTTGGTGCACGCCCCGGTAGCTCTTCTTGAGGCCGCCGTGGGCAGCCTCAAGGTCACGCTGGTCCTTTGCAAGACCAGCGTGGTCATTTCGCAGGGTCTCATGCTGCGTCTGCAGGGACTCATGCACCTGGAGCAGGGCCTCGTGCTTGTGAAGCAGGGCCGCATGTTCCTGGCGCAGGTCCTCATGCTCGGCGAGCAGAGTCACCTGCTTCTCGTGCAGGAGCGCGCGCTCCTGTTGTAGAGCAGCGCGCTCCTGCCGCAACAACTGGAGGTCGCCCAGGACCTGCAGGTGCTCCCTCAGGACGTCTGAGTGTTTTTTCACTCAGCCTGAGGTTGCCCTGCTGGGCGTCCTCCAGTTCTTCCTTCAGGCGGGTTACCTCGTCGGTGAGGACCCGCCTGTCCTCCAGGATGCTGCTGGACAACGCCAGCAGCTCCTGTCGTCCACCGGCACACTCTACCGTGTGCCGGTCTAAACACCCCTTAGCTGTGGCCGCCACGAGGGCGGCCCACAGCGTTATAATCCATAAGGCTAACTTTATTCGCATAGAAATTTATTTTTAATGTGTGAGTGTAAAGGAAAGTGACGTTTGATGTGTAGGTCCAATGAAGGCTGGTGTCCTGCAGTACACATCCCTACACTGTGATTATTAGGCTCATTTTTGCTCTTATAAAATCCAAAAGATTAACAACGTTCGTCCACGCTAATTGTAGCCCTGCGGTGTCTCTTACTGGGACAGGGTCAGTACAAGTCAGGGCTCAACAAACAAACACGTCAAGCATTAACTGTTCCCGTGGGTCACTGCTCACCTTCCATCAATCAAACCACCAAAATGACAACAACAAGTGTTTTCACTCCAAGAATCATTATTCTCCATTGCTCCAGCTCTTCCTCCTCCTCCTCTCTTCTCACCCTGCTGTTAATAAACCCTGTCCCTGCACTTCTCTCCGTCTCTCTCAATCTCTATTCCGCCTAGTGGCTGTGATACTCATCTAGCCATAAGAGTGCGTGTTCTGAATGATGTTAACCTTTTCGTAGCAGCACGAAAAATTGGCACCAATGGAAGCAATGTAATAATGTACATCACTGGGAGAGAGAGAGAGAGAGAGAGAGAGAGAGAGAGAGAGAGTGTATGTGTGTCTATGTGTGTGTTTCACTGTGTGATCTGCTGCAGTCTCTGACGAGACAGCCAGACGTTACCCTACGGAACGAGCTCAGAGCTCATTATTTCGGATCTTCGGATAGGCCTGAGACCAGGCACACACCACACACCAGAACAACAAGGTCACAACTCCTTGATTTACATCCCGTACCTACTCACTGCTAGGTGAACAGGGGCTACACATGAAAGGAGACACACCCAAATATCTCCACTTGGCCGGGGAATCGAACCCCGGTCCTCTGGCTTTTGAAGCCAGCGCTCTAACCACTGAGCTACCGGGCGTGTGTGTATGTGTGTGTGTGTGTGTGTGTGTGTGTGTGTGTGTGTGTGTGTGTGTGTGAAAGGGTGGTTTTTTCTCTCATAATTGTGGTAATAGTAATGATGGTGGTGGTGGTGGTGGTGGCACACACACACACACACACACACACACACACACACACACACACCCGGTAGCTTAGTGGTTAGAGCGTTGGCTTCACAAGCCAGAGGACCGGGGTTCGATTCCCCGGCCGGGTGGAGATATTTGGGTGTGTCTCCTTTCACGTGTAGCCCCTGTTCACCTAGCAGTGAGTAGGTACGGGATGTAAATCGAGGAGTTGTGACCTTGTTGTCCCGGTGTGTGGTGTGTGCCTGGTCTCAGGCCTATCCGAAGATTGGAAATAGTGAGCTCTGAGCTCGTTCCGTAGGGTAACGTCTGGCTGTCTCGTCAAAGACTGCAGCAGATCAAACAGCGAAACACACACACACACACACACACACACACACACACACACACACACACACACACACACACACATATATATATATATATATATATATATATATATATATATATATATATATATATATATATATATATATATATATATATATATATATATATATATATATATATATATATATATATATATATATATATATATATATATATATATATATATATATATATATATATATATATATATATATATATATATATATATATATATATATATATATATATATATATATATATATATATATATATATATATATATATATATATATATATATATATATATATATATATATATATATATATATATATATATATATATATATATATATATATATATATATATATATATATATATATATATATATATATATATATATATATATATATATATATATATATATATATATATATATATATATATATATATATATATATATATATATATATATATATATATATATATATATATATATATATATATATATATATATATATATATATATATATATATATATATATATATATATATATATATATATATATATATATATATATATATATATATATATATATATATATATATATATATATATATATATATATATATATATATATATATATATATATATATATATATATATATATATATACATAAATATCACATGTAAGATGAATTACCACGGTATATGAAATAAAATTATTATTATTAATATTATCATTATTGTTGTTATTACCATTATCATTATTATTATTATTATTATTATTATTATTATTATTATTATTGTTATTATCATAATCATTATTCTCTCTCTCTCTCTCTCTCTCTCTCTCTCTCTCTCTCACACACACACACACACACACACACACACACACAGACATAAGCATACAAATCCACACAAACTCAGAGAGAGAGAGAGAGAGAGAGAGAGAGAGAGAGAGAGAGAGAGAGAGAGAGAGAGAGAGAGAGAGAGAGAGATTGTTGTAGCCAAGATGAGAGAGAGAGGAGCATTGTTGTAGCCAAGATGTCTCAGGGATTTCGCCGTGTCAACACACACACACGCACACACACACACACACACACACACACACACACACACACACACACACAATGTGTATCCCAACCTACCGCTATGAAAGTAACTACCTCCTCCGACACAGACGAGGAGCAGGCTACCCACCACCTAACGCCATCTAGTGCCTAAAAACACTCAAAATGTTTCGGAATCGGGAATCACTAGGTGGCAGAAGTGTGGTTCGTCCCATCGAGGTTATAGTGACAGACAGAAACAGACAAAACAGGCAAGCAGAAGCAAGAAAACACACTCGAGTGGAAATACCTCGCCAGTGGTTTAATCTACCCTCCCTTCTACTATCTAACGTGACATCCCTAACGAAGAAAATGGACGAATTAATTGTAACGGTGAGATCAACCCATGCGGACATTGTGCCAATCACTGAGGCGTGGCAAATAGTACCGGAAGTGTGTATGGTACAAGACTTTCAACTCTTCCACTATCTAATATCAGAGAGAACAGGTGGGGGTGTGGCTGCTTACTGCCGCTCAACCCTCAGTCCCTCTCTCCTCCCGGTGGCTGTCCCACCCGGAGTGGAGGCCCTCTAGGTACGAGTGACTCCATCTTCCCACCCCCGAGACGCAGCCTTAATCATCCTCTGTGCCCGCACAGCACACCTACTCACTGAGCACATGATAAACACGGCTGACACTCAGAATAAAATATCCTGCTGCCAAGATGGTTATCTACGGAGATTTTAACAGACCACCAGTTACACCTAACCCAAGTCGTTGACTTCCCCACGGTCCAACAAGCCAAACTCGACCTTATCATGACTGACCTACATCATTACTACTCCTCCCCCCACCCTCTACCCCCTCTGGCACGAAGCACCCACCGCTCCATCCTGTGGTCACCCGCATCCACCACCTCACCCCAGCACTCCAAGGTCATCAAGACCTACCGACCTATGCCTGACTCTTCCCTAAGGTTGTTTGGACAGTGGGTAACCCAAAACCCTTGGAATGAGGTGCTACAAGTGGAAGACGTACATACCAAGTGGAGCAACTTTGTTTCCACCACATCAGCAGCCTTACACCACTACTTCCCAGTAAAGAGCGCCACAGTGCACCCATCTGATGCCCAGTGGATGACGCCCCGCATTAAAAGTCTCATCAAACAGAGAAACTGGGCCTTCCATACCTGCTCCATACAATACAGGAAACTAAGGAACAAAGTGATACAGGAGATAAAGATAACGAAAGCAAGTCATTACCTAAACAAAATTCATCAACTCAAGCTCAACAACAACAGACAGTGGTATGATAAGATTAAGGCTTTGTGTGGTCTACAAAAACAGTCCTCTCCTTTTCCTTGTACCTTACACCTCCCCACTGAGTCAGCAGCAGACGAGATGAATAGTCACTTTGCTACAATCTGTCAAACATTCCCGCCCCTTCACCCCTCAAGTCTCCCTGCCTACCTCCCTGTTCCCTCCCCTCCTCCAGCTGTCCAGGTGATGGATGTCTACAAGAGAATTCTGAAACTCAAACCTTGGTCAACCACCCCTACTGACCTACCCATTAAGATCTACAAAGAATTTGCTCCAGAACTAGCCACCCCTCTCTGCTCAATAATAAATGCATCTCTCTCACAGTACTCATGCCCTGTCGACTGGAAAACATCATTTGTCACACCCATTCCTAAAACTGCCAGCCCACAATCTCTAAATGACCTTAGGCCAGTCGCTATCACACCCATCCCTAGCCTCATCTATGAAGACTTTGTGTTTGACTGGGAATAAAACAAAATCAGTTCCTCCTTAGACATTCAGCAATTTAGCAATATCCGAGCCACCTCTACCTCTCACTACCTAGTCAGCTTCCTTGACTTCGTTCATAGTCACCTGGACAAACGGAACACCTCACAAGCAGTCGCTTTTGTGGACTTTAAGAAAGCTTTTGATCTGGTTGACCACACTGTTGTCATTAACAAAGCCATCAGTCTGGGTCTTCCCTCTCACCTGACAGCATGGCTGGCTAACTTCCTCACGGGACGCCGGCAAGCTGTACGTTTTCAAAAACACACATCCCCTTACCAACAACTAACGTGTAGCGTTCCACAGGGCACCAAGATGGGTCCACTCTGCTTCCTGATACTGATTATTGACGCTTTGACAAACACCCCTCACCGCTGGAAGTAAGTGGATGACTGCACCTTGGGTGTGTCACCCCACAACAAACACCCAGATTACTCAGCACTTCAAACAACGTTGAACAGCCTGCAGGAGTGGTCGGAAGAAAGCAGGATGACAATCAACTACACCAAAACTGTAGTAATGCATATCTGCACCTCGCCCCCCCAACTATCCGTGGGTCCTCACCCCTTCCAAGTAGTTTGGTCAGCCAAGCTGCTCGGAGTCACAGTTGACGATCAGCTGACATGGAAATACACGTTACTGCCACAGTGAGATCGGCAGCCCACAGACTCTACATGTTGCACAGACTTAAGTCACTGGGCACACCAGCTGATGAGTTAAAGGGGATATACATCACCTTCATCCTGCCCAAACTTATGTATGCCTCACCTGTGTGGTCTTCCTCCCTCACCTGAACTCAACACCAACAACTGGAAAAAGTCCAAAAAAGGGCCTGCAGAATCATACTTGGCCCTGCCTACACTGACTATAATCACGCCTTATCTACCCTCGATCTCCAAACACTGGCAACCAGACACCAAGCAGCCCTCGTCAAGATGGGTAGAGGCCTGCTGCGCCACTCACGGCTACGGCATCTCCTCCCCCCTGACGCGCTCCAGCCAATCCATGCCACACGACACATAAACGTGGTCATGCCACTCAAGGCCCCAAGAACTGACCGTTATCATTATAGTGCTATCCTCTCCATGGTGCGAGCCATAAATAGCTAAGTTAGGTTCTCATCTTGAATGTCCCTTAATCCCCATATGTAACTCTTCATGTAATGCTATCCCCTTCATGGTGCGAACCATAAACAACCATAAACAGCTAAGTTCAGGTTCTAATCTTAAGTCTCCCTCAATCCCCATATGTACATTTTCAGTATGTATGTACTGCAATTACTAATAAACCGTATTTTTATTATTATTATTATTATTATTATTATTATTATTATTATTATTATTATTATTATTATTATTAATAATTAATATTATTACAAACACACACACACACACACACACACACACACACACACACACACACACACACACACACACACACACACACACACACACACACACACACACACACACACACACACACACACACACACACACACACACACACACACACACACACACACACACACACACACACACACACACACACACACACACACACACACACACACACACACACACACACACACACACACACACACACACACACACACACACACACACACACACACACACACACACACACACACACACACACACACACACAAAGACACACATACACACATTTTAAGAATGCGAGTAAACAGAAATTGACGAAATGTTGACAGAAAAATCGTCAAAAAAGTAAAATAACATTAAATTTACAAGAGAGAGAGAGAGAGAGAGAGAGAGAGAGAGAGAGAGAGAGAGAGATACCAAGAGTGTCTGTTAAAGATAAGAATCACATCCAATAACAATAATCTTAAAGTGTCAGTCGCATCCGCCCTCTCAGGAGTCCTTCAGGAGTGTGTGGGATGAACAGGGCTTCCTCAGACACCTCATTTGCTTCATCCTCCTCCTCTTTATCTTCTCCTTCCTCCTTCTCTTTCTCCTTCTTCTCTTCCTCCTACTCCAAGACGTCCACTCAATGCCCTTCTGTTTCCGTAGCGTCCTTTTGTTATTCTTTTTCCTCCCCCTCTTCCTTTTCATTTACTTTATATTCCTCCTGCATCTATAGTCCTCCTCCTTGTCCTCCTGAATATTTCTCATTTACAACAATTAGGCCTAAAAGGAAAGCAATATCGTTCCTATCTCCATAAGAAAATTGATACGTAAAAAATAAATTCATTCATGTAATTTTTGAACCTAAAAAAATTCCCACTTCAAAGTGTCTCCTATACTTGTCGTTCTGTAACTTAGAAGGGAAATATGGCTTCTAGAAATGTCATGTGTATTACAAGCCTGCGTTAACAAGCAGCGATGTAATGAATGGATATGTATTATTTCTATGTAAGAGAGTCTTTGGAGAAAGGAAATAAACGTTTGTAAAAAGATGCCCTCTAATGATGAAACATAGACAGTAGTTTTAGCTGTTACTTGAAATATAAATTTGATTATGTCATTAAAGAAAAAGAAAGATATAAAATAGAGAAGAGAATTGCACCACACTTTATGGAGGCTGTGGTGAAGTGTATAGGGTGGTGAGCGTAGGATAGGGCAGACGTCTACGCGTAGGTTCCTTCGAATCCTACTACATACTGCTTATCCTTTTTTTCCTTCAATCTATCCTTCCTCCAGTCTATCTTTTCTTTCCTTCAGTCTTATCCTTTCTCTCCTTCAGTCTATTCTTTCTTCCTTCACTCTATTCTCTTTTTCAGTCTTATCCCCTTCTTCCTTCAGCCTTATCCTTCCTTCCATCCTTTCTTTCCTTCTGTCTTATCCTTTTCTTCGGTCTATTCTTTCTTTCCTTCAGTGTGGAATCCCGTGTAACTCCTCACTATCCCACAACACCTGCCCATCACCAGGTATAATAGCACAGGTAACTAATGCGCACCTGACACCAATACGTCACGCATAAACAGTTGAGCGGATCCATCAATGCACTAATAAATAAACAACCCAGGTAGAAGCACGACAGGTAGGCAATATACTCAATTAGTAGAGAAAATAGATAAGACATGGCAGGTTAGTTTGGTCCAGAGAAAAATAAAATTCTGGTCGTGTACAGCAAGAGTGGGATGAGTCAATATAGAACAGCAAGTATGTACAGGTGATTCAATCAATGAGTAAAATGTGAAGGAGGTTAAATAAGTTTTCAGGTAATTTTGAAGTCTTGCTTTATTTGGTTTCTTTTTTCGCCCCTTCAGGACCATGGCACGTTCTCATATTCATTCTGCTTACTATTTGATGGTTTTATACAGTTTCAGACACTTGTTTGATTAGAATAGTGAAGACTGTGGCCATTAATCTTCTGACCTCCATAAACCCTTCCCAAAGTCAATAAAATCGTCTAATCACACACAAAACTCATGGTAAAAAATGCGTCACAGTTCGGAAAAAAAAGGATTAAACTTAAAAAAGGCAAAATTGCGTCTGAGTACTGAAGAATTTAAATGTGGCGCCTTTAATGCTATTCTTTTTTCTAGTTCCCTTACCAGTGCTGTTGTAATTGGTCAGAATCGTCTTTGTATTTTTTACGTAAGATGGGAAAGCTGGCAAAAGTCAACACAAAACATACTTAAAAAACGACCCACTTGCAAGTTCGAAACTGTTACCCGCCCGCAAAAAAAAGGGATAAATATCTTGCAACAAACAACAAATAAACAAAGATTGAAGCAAAAAACACAGGAAAAATAACAGTTGAAAGAAAAATAAAGAGAAAAAGAAAGTAGAATTAAATATAGAAAAGGAGATAACGATGAGCAAATAAATACAGGAGAGAGAAACAGAAGTAAGAAGGAGAATAGGAACAAAAGAACATAATAAAAGAGAGAAGACAAGAACATAAAGAAAAGAAGGAAGATGAATAGTTAAACAGAGAGAAGAGAAGTGGAGGGAGGGAGAGAGGGAGGGAGAAATAAGTAGGGAGGGATGTAAGGTATGGATGGAAACATTTGAAACATTTGAAACATTTGAAACATTTTATTATACCTTATTAATTAATTACATTATTACATGACATAATATTCTATAGTATGATATAATAAGGCAACCCATATAAAGAATATTCTTTTCCGGCAGTAATTCGGTGATAAGTTGTAATTCCCTCCCCATCCCCTTATCTAAATCAGTTAATTCCAATCCATTATAAACTGCAAGCTGTGCCATAGCTTTCCTTTCCTTGTAGGATCACATATGTAATTTACATAACCAAAAAAAAAAAAAAAAAAATACAATACTTACATAAATACATGATTTCAATAATATGATATAATGCGATTTTTGTAGTGTTTTTTTAAGGTATATGATGATTGTTTAGTTTTGATTTCATGAGGTACAGCATTCCAGATTTTAGGGCCCAGGTAAGATAATGAATGTTGATAAATTGTTAAATTGTGGGCTGGTATAATGAGATTGTCTCGACTACGGGTTGGGTAGTTGTGGTGAGACTGTAATGTTGTATTTGTTCTATTGTGAATATTGTGTTGTAATTTGTACATATATATAGCAATTTGTAATTTGTTAATGTCAAAAAGTTTAAGTATACTATCATTCTTAAATAAAGGTTGTGTGTGTTCAAAGTAATCACTATTTGTTATAATACGTATGATTTTCTTCTGTAATCTGAATAGAGGTAAGAGATGCGTAGGATAGGTGGAGCACCAGATGGGAGAACAAAACATTAAATGTGGCAAGACATGGGCATTATAGAAGATTTTGATTACATAGTTAGGCATCAAATTTTTTATACAATATATAAGAGATACAATTCTAGATAATTTAAGAATTAAGTTAGTTATGTGAATTCTAAATGACATTTTATCATCATAAGTTATGCCTAAGAGTGTGTGTCTGTTTGTTATTTTTATATTATCATCATGGTAATTAAGAGGTGGAAGATTATCATAGACTTTGTTAGTAAATATCATGTAGAATGTTTTATCTAAATTTATTGTTAGTCTATTGCTGAGACACCATTAGTATAGTGTTTCTAGGTCAACGTTTGCTATACGTATGATAGTGTTAACATCATAATGTATAGGGTCATATCGTCTGCAAAAAGTATAGTTTTTAGGTTTGTAAAAATGTTATGAAGATCATTTATGTAGATAAGGAAAAGGATAGGACCTAGTACACTGCCCTGTGGAACACCATATGAAATTATACTAGAAGAGGAAATATGTTCAGATAATCTAATAGATTAAGTTCTATGTGATAGATAATCAGAAAACCAATCAAATATTATTCCACGAATACCATAGTGGTGTAGTTCCATTAGTAGAATATCATGTTTGACTGTGTCAAAAGCTTTGGAAAAGTCTATGTATATACTTAATAAATTACTTTTTGAGTCTAGGGCAGAAAATATTTCTTCATTTAAAGTTTTTAGTGCATCAAATGTACTTAGTCCACTTCTGAAGCCGAATTGTTTAGGATTAAGAATACTTTTAGTCTCAAGGTAGTTCATTAAAAAACCCTTCATGAATTTTTCAAAAATCTTAGAGAATGTACTTAATAATAAAATGGGACGATAATTACTTGTGACTTCTTTAGATCCATTTTTATGTGTTGGTATTACAATAGCATGTTTTAGTTGTTGTGGAAATTTACCCTTGCTTGTGGATTGGTTAAATAATAAGGATAGTGGTATGGCCAAATAATTACTATTAGATTTTATAATGAAAACAGAGATGTCATGTGTAATATTATTATTTTTTTTTAAAGAGTTTATGATTCGAATAATATCTTGAGGATAGACTGTGGGAATTGCCATTGAGTTAGGATAGTTCCCTGACAGGTAAGAACGCGGGTCGGTGGTAGGTGGTGGTAGATTATGATTTAATTGGATTGCCATGTTAATAAAGAATTTATTAAATAGTTAGGCAATATCCGATGTTTGCGTTATTTTATTATTGTTGTGCACAATATATTCAATATTTTTATTTTTGAGTTTTTTTTTAGATAGTTGGTTAATAATTTTCCACATTTTAGTTGTCATTTTCAAAACTCGTGAATAGGTTTATATAATAAGTCTGTTTTAGTTGTTTTATGGCATTATTTAACGTATTTCTATATTGTTTGTATTGTTTTTCTGTCACTGCACCAATCTTAAAATCTTTGTATAATTAGTTTTTTGTTTTTATTGCATTTATTACTTCTTGGTTAATCCATGGTGTATTAGGCCTTTTTTTCAGAAGCGGTTTTAGTTAAGAAGGGGAAGCATTCATTATAAATTTCATTTAGTTTAGACAAAAATATTTCAAAATTATCTTTTAAATTTTCCTCTGATAAAAGTACATTCCTGTCTATAGTACTAATTTTATTAGAAAATATTTGTTTATTTGTTTCACAGAAGGATCTAAGTTTATATTTGTAAGTTTTGTGAACTTGAGTAACAACTAAAAAATTGATAAAAACTGGAAGATGATCAGACAGAGAATAATGAACTATTCCAGATGTGAAGTTACTATAGAAGTTAGTATATATGTGATCAAGTAGTGAAGGTTCACTAAGGTTTTCATTGTCAGGAAATGTGATAGGCCTCGAGATGTGAGGGAAAAGCTACATATTTGTATAGCAGCAAGATAATTATTTGTTGCATTGTGTGTTGTATGTTCTAAAAGAGGGAGTGAGGGAGGGAAGTTAAGGGAAAGGGAGAGGAAAGGAAACAAGAACAAGAGTGAAGTAAATATAAAAAAATATATATAAATAACGAAGAGGAAATAAATACAAAAGAGTGAAACAGGTAAACGAAAACAATAGATAAAGAAAAATGAATAAACAAATAAACAGAGAAAAGTGAAAAGTAGTGAAGGGAGTGTGAGAGGGAAGGGGAGAAGGAGGTAAGGAGGAAGGGAGAGAAGGAAGGAAAGAGGGAGGATGTGGTAGAGCCAGATAGAAAGGGAGAAAAGGAAGGAAAAAAGTAAGGGAGGGAAAGAGGACGGCAGGGAGAGGTGGAGGGAGGAGGGAGGGAAGGAGGAAGGATGTGGTAGAGCCAGATAGAAAGGGAGAGAAGGAAGGAAGGAGGTAAGGGAGGGAGGGAGGCAGGCAGGGAGGGGTGGAGGAAGAGAGGGAGAAAGGGAGGGAAGTAATGGAGTGATGGAGGAAGGGATGGAGAGTAAGAGGGAGTGGTACTGAGTCTTGGTGCAGCGGTGAGCCTGACTGGTGCTCTGATTGGTGCTCTGATTGGATTAATTTAGATAGGCTGTCATGGCAAGACTCACGCCCCACCTATACATTACCTAGCCCTCCCTATGCACTCACCCACTCACCCTTCCCACTCATTCACCCACTCACTCACTCACTAACCCACCCACTTACACATCCCACCCTCTTACCCATCCCCTCCTCCCACTCACTCACTCACCCACCGACTCAACCTACCCACTCACCCACTCATTCACTTACCCACTCACTCCCACTCACCCTACCCACTCCCACTCATCCCTCCCACTAACCCACTCACTCACCCACCCACCCACACTACCCACTTCCACTCACCCTACCCACTAACCCCACCACTCCCATTCACCCACTCACTCACTCACCTACCCACTTACTCACTCACTCCCACTCACCCCACCCACTCCAACCAACTCACCCCACCCACTCCCACTTATCCCTCCCACTCACCCACTCATTCACTTACCTACCAACTCACCCAACCCCTACTCCCACTCCTCCCTCTCACTCTCCCCTCCTAGGTAACAAAAAACGGGACTCGGTTGCGTCAGTCAAATCAGATACAATAATACGTTTGCGAAGGCTCTACTTTCTCTCTCTCTCTCTCTCTCTCTCTCTCTCTCTCTCTCTCTCTCTCTCTCTCTCTCTCTCTCTCTCTCTCTTTCTGTGTGTGTGTGTGTGTGTGTGTGTGTGTGTGTGTGTGTGTGTGTGTGTGTGTGTGTGTGTGTGTGTGTGTGTGTGTGTGTGTGTGTGTGTGTGTGTGTGTGTGTGTGTGTGTGTGTGTGTGTGTGTGTGTGTGTGTGTGTGTGTGTGTGTGTGTGTGTGTGTGTGTGTGTGTGTGTGTGTGTGTGTGTGTGTGTGTGTGTGTGTGTGTGTGTGTGTTTGTGTGTATGTACATCCTCTCTCTCTCTCTCTCTCTCTCTCTCTCTCTCTCTCTCTCTCTCTCTCTCTCTCTCTCTCTCTCTCTCTCTCTCTCTCTCTCTCTCTCTCTCTCTCTCTCTGAATTGAATAAACATAGCTCTACGGTTTAACCCTTTCATTACTGAGACGCATTTTTATCTTGATTTTTACGGTATGTTTAGACAATTCTATTTACATTAAAAAAAAATAAAAATCTTCACTCCTAAAGTGTGTACTGATATTGAGACATTGGTTGTGTACAGTGTTATTAATAGTAAAGAGAAACAAAACGGCGACCTCCAAATCATAACATATAAATCTTGACCTCCATGTCCTCACAAACAAAACGGCGACCTCCAAAACATAACATATAAATCTTGACCTCCATGTCCTCACAAACAAAACGGCGACCTCCAAATCATAACATATAAATCTTGACCTCCATGTCCTCACAAACAAAACGGCGACCTCCAAAACATAACATATAAATCTTGACCTCCATGTCCTCACAAACAAAACGGCGACCTCCAAATCATAACATATAAATCTTGACCTCCATGTCCTCACAAACAAAACGGCGACCTCCAAATCATAACATATAAATCTTGACCTCCATGTCCTCACAAACAAAACGGCGACCTCCAAATCATAACATATAAATCTTGACCTCCATGTCCTCACAATCAAAACGGCGACCTCCAAATCATAACATATAAATCTTGACCTCCATGTCCTCACAATCAAAACGGCGACCTCCAAGTCCTAATAAACGATTTTTTTTTTTTTTTTTTTTTTTTTTTTTTTTTTTTTTTGCCTCTCAGGCGATTCATAACTCACTCCTTTCCGTACTTCTTCTTTGGGGTTTCATCTCCTGTATCGCGTCTCCTTCCTTTGTGTCATTCTTCTCCAGTCTCAGCATTAATCTTTCCTGTTTCATTATCTGCTCATTCACTGCATTTGCCAGCCTCTCTGCGTGTTCACTGGCCTGCTGGCTACTTTCCCAAGGCTCCTTCTCTGCGATTTTTCTTTTACATTTTCTTTTCTGTGTCACGTTTCTTTCCTTTTGTCATTCTTCTGCAATCCCAGCAATAATCTTTCATGCTTCCACATCTGATCATTCACAGCATTTGCCAGCCTCTCTGCGTGTTCACTGGCCTGCTGGCTACTTTCCCAAGGCTCCTTCTCTGCGATTTTTCTTTTACGTTTCCTTTTCTGTGTCACGTCTCTTTCCTTTGTGTCATTCTTCTGCAATCCCAGCAATAATCTTTCATGCTTCCACATCTGATCATTCACAGCATTTGCCAGCCTCTCTGCGTGTTCACTGGCCTGCTGGCT
Source organism: Portunus trituberculatus (assembly GCF_017591435.1). Lineage (NCBI taxonomy): Eukaryota > Metazoa > Arthropoda > Malacostraca > Decapoda > Portunidae > Portunus > Portunus trituberculatus. Next base: position 15,823,890 of record NC_059273.1, read on the forward strand.
ACTTTCCTGAGACTCTTGTTCTTGTTCTCCAAGGACCAGGCTTTTAGGCTGATGGAAGCCTCCTTCATGTTCCTGGGAACGGTTTTCTGTCTCATGAGTCTCGTTCTCAGCTACTGTGTCAGTCATGCTTAAGCTTTCCTTCTGTTCCGCGTCTTGCATCAGCTTCTTTTTCTCTATCTCTACCTTGACTTCCAGAGACTCAATATGTTGCAACACTGTCTCTTTAGTTTTATACCATTCGTGTCTTGCTGTCCTAGCGACATTGACATCTTGCTTTTCTGTCTCTGCAATCTCTGTCAAGCATTTCATTTCTTTCTCAGCTCGTTCATTGTCCTTCACCGTAATAGCCAGTTGTTCTTTCATTGCATTCCTTTCTTCCATTAGCCTATCGTACTTTTCTTGGGCCTCCATTAAGGCCCTTTCCTTCTCATTAGCTGTCCTCAACACAAGAGACTGGACATGATGTTTCGTCTCCTCTTGTGTTCTGCGGCATTCTACTATGATGTCCTTCATTCCTTCGGCCATTTGATGGTTGATGTTGGCCATTTCATCCATATCATCTAGCAGGCTCTCTTTCGTGTCCTGCAGCCGGAGGTGGTCCTGCCTCAGGCGATCGTGCAGCTCCCGGAGACTGTGCAGTTCTTGGTGCACGCCCGGTAGCTCTTCTTGAGGCCGCCGTGGGCAGCCTCAAGGTCACGCTGGTCCTTTGCAAGACCAGCGTGGTCATTTCGCAGGGTCTCATGCTGCGTCTGCAGGGACTCATGCACCTGGAGCAGGGCCTCGTGCTTGTGAAGCAGGGCCGCATGTTCCTGGCGCAGGTCCTCATGCTCGGCGAGCAGAGTCACCTGCTTCTCGTGCAGGAGCGCGCGCTCCTGTTGTAGAGCAGCGCGCTCCTGCCGCAACAACTGGAGGTCGCCCAGGACCTGCAGGTGCTCCCTCAGGACGTCTGAGTGTTTTTCACTCAGCCTGAGGTTGCCCTGCTGGGCGTCCTCCAGTTCTTCCTTCAGGCGGGTTACCTCGTCGGTGAGGACCCGCCTGTCCTCCAGGATGCTGCTGGACAACGCCAGCAGCTCCTGTCGTCCACCGGCACACTCTACCGTGTGCCGGTCTAAACACCCCTTAGCTGTGGCCGCCACGAGGGCGGCCCACAGCGTTATAATCCATAAGGCTAACTTTATTCGCATAGAAATTTATTTTTTAATGTGTGAGTGTAAAGGAAAGTGACGTTTGAGGGTGCAGGTCCAATGAAGGCTGGTGTCCTGCAGTACACATCCCTACACTGTGATTATTAGGCTCATTTTTGCTCTTATAAAATCCAAAAGATTAACAACGTTCGTCCACGTTAATTGTAGCCTTGCGGTGCCTCTTACTGGGACAGGGTCAGTACAAGTCAGGGCTCAACAAACAAACACGTCAAGCATTAACTGTTCCCGTGGGTCACTGCTCACCTTCCATCAATCAAACCACCAAAATGACACCAACAAATGTTTTCACTCCAAGTATCATTATTCTCCATTGCTCCAGCTCTTCCTCCTCCTCCTCTCTTCTCACCCTGCTGTTAATAAACCCTGTCCCTGCACTTCTCTCCGTCTCTCTCAATCTCTATTCCGCCTAGTGGCTGTGATACTCATCTAGCCATAAGAGTGCGTGTTCTGAATGATGTTAATCTTTTCGTAGCAGCACGAAAAATTGGAACCAATGTAATAATGTACATCACTGGGAGAGAGAGAGAGAGAGAGAGAGAGAGAGAGAGAGAGAGAGAGAGAGAGAGAGAGAGAGAGAGAGAGAGAGTGTGTTTGTGTGTGTGTGTGTGTGTGTGTGATTCACTGTTTGATCTGCTGCAGTCTCTGACGAGACAGTCAGATGTTACCCTACGGAACGAGCTCAGAGCTCATTATTTCCGATCTTCGGATAGGCCTGAAACCAGGCACACACCACACACCGGAACAACAAGGTCACAACTCCTCGATTTACATCCCGTACCTACTCACTGTGTGTGTGTGTCCTCTGGCTTGTGATGTGTGTGTTTCACTGTGTGATCTGCTGCAGTCTCTGACGAGACAGCCAGACGTTACCCTACGGAACGAGCTCAGAGCTCATTATTTCCGATCTTCGGATAGGCCTGAGACCAGGCACACACCACACACCAGAACAACAAGGTCACAACTCCTTGATTTACATCCCGTACCTACTCACTGCTAGGTGAACAGGGGCTACACATGAAAGGAGACACACCCAAATATCTCCACTTGGCCGGGGAATCGAACCCCGGTCCTCTGGCTTTTGAAGCCAGCGCTCTAACCACTGAGCTACCGGGCGTGTGTGTGTGTGTGTGTGTGTGTGTGTGTGTGTGTGTGTGTGGAAAGGGTGGTTTTTTCTCTCATAATTGTGGTAATAGTAATGATGGTGGTGGTGGTGGTGGTGGTGGTGTAGGTGGTGGTGTGGTGATTATAGTGTTGGTAATGATGGTATTGGTGTGTTGTTCTCCGTCATATTAGTAATCACGGTAGTAATGATGGTGATGATGGTGATAGGGGTGATGGTGATGGTTATGGTGAAGAGTTATTTCCTTCAGTCTATCCTTTCCTTCTTTCAGTCTATCCTTTCCTTCTTTCAGTCTATCCTTTCCTTCCTTCAATTTGCTATACCATTTGTCGAGTGGTTTAAAGTTAGTTACATGTCACCATGATACCCAGGTTCTAGGTGGTTACACCAAAGATGCGCTTGGGAGGTGATATGGGCCCTAATATGGGTACCACTATAAACAACATTGCCTTCGCCACTAATGGGCAGAAGCTGAACATCGCTTCCCGCTCTTCAAGTATGCCTACAGGCGCTATAGGCTATAGCATAAGAAATAAAATTATCACACAGTAGTGGACATCAGCTATTGTCATTCCATCACCACAACAGATCCCAAGCCACAGGTGGGTATAATAGTAAAAAGTACAAGAGCACCAGGGGACGCTTCATACCAGCGATACGGATGATTAATTCCCGGTGCTGCTCAAAGAGTGGTGACAGCGAGCACTGCCACGGATAACCACGAGTACCCACTAGTCACCTTAATTAGAGGCAAGTGTTTTTTGCCGGGACCACATGGAAAGATAGTAGTCAATTTTCATGGAAAGTATTGCACCAAGGAAACTTGCGCAAACACGACATCATCACAAAGCAACTTCCTCGTAAGTGACATAGGTAATTGAATCAAGATACAGTTACTGAGAAGTTATTAGAATTTTATATAAACACACACACACACACACACACACACACACACACACACACACACACACACACACACACACACACACAAACACACACACACACACATACACATGTATTTCAGAACAATCATTCAGTAGAGAAATAATGAACTAGAAAAACGAAGAGTCGGATTATGTGTTTTTGGAAAAGGCAATAATTTTGAAACAGACGAATCCATTTAATGACAAACTTTCTTGCTAATATCATCCCCTTGATTTATGCCTCCGTTGCTGGAACACACAAACCAGTGGCCCCAATACTATACATAATGCCCTTGACGTACATGGTATTCCTCGTGAACCTTCGTGACTGCCTTCTCGAAGAAACTGTGAACAAATAATACATCACAGCAAGACAAATCCTTATCATTACCACAACTTGCTATCTCTATGTTCACTGTCTTATCCAGTTCGTATTCTCCCTCTCCTACATCCCCTACACTTTCATTACTTCCTACATTATTACTATGACCTACTATTCCAAGGATCACTGTTTTCTTTTCTCCTTCCTGCATCTAATACTCTTCTTTCTTACATTTCTTTTCGAGTCATTTACTTTTCACCAGTTTCTTTCCGTCCGTTCCTTCGCCTGTCCTTCATCACCACAAGCAACACCTCGCTAAAACTATCACCACCGTCACAGCTCGGGCAATAAGCTGCTTAATTCATATACACTTGTACTTAGTTCCTTTGATACTGACAGCTTTTATTATCGTAATTTTCATTTTAACTGCCGAACCCTCCTGCTGTTTTTCTTATCCTCCTGTACGTCACGCGCACTGCCACACGCGAGCCTCCGCGGACCCACCGACGAAGATCAACGGCAAACGACGACTACCAGGAAGCCAGAAATACGCAAATCGTACTCGTAACACGCACAAGTACTCACACACACACACACACACACACACACACACACACACACACACACACACACACACACACACACACACACACACACATGATCGCAATAGTTAACCCTTTGTTGTTTATTAGTTAAGTTCTCGTGGCAGTTTTTTTCTCCCTTGGCAGAACTCTTGTTAAACTATTAGCGTTGGCATGGACGCACTCTTGAAAACAAATGGCTTTCACTAGTGTGTTAAAAGATGTTGAGACAAAATAGTGAAATATTCAATAAGATCCATACTTTCACATGCACCAACAAGCACATGCAAGCACACACACACACACACGCACACACACACACACACACACACACACACACACACACACACACACACACACACACAAACACACACACACACACACACACGCACACATAAAGACACGTGCAGGCACACACCGGAAATCACTTAACGCTTCAGCCTAAAAGGACCAGTTGACATATTCCTATAAATTGTGATTTAGGAAAAGTCCCTCACGCTACCTGAACACAGGGCCTTGGAACCTCTCCAAACCAATCGGCAATAACTTCCGCGTCGAAACCTTCCACTTCGATGTGTGAAATCTATCGGCGCGGCGAGTCGTGTGGAGTCGCACCATCTGTCACTCACGCAGGGAAACTCTTGATTAATGTGGAGCGGAGACCGATTCCACCGCCATTTATTCGCGTGCACCAAAAAAAGAAAACTGATTACATATGCACATTTTGCTGCGCTAACTACGAAAACATAAACAATGAAAGCAGTACTATTATTCTCTCTCCCTCTCCCTCCCTCCCTCTCTCACCCACACACAGTTTGAGGGGAGAAGGACGTGCTTTTATCCACACTACAATAACAATTGAAAATGGAGCTCCTCTCAACCAGGGTATGATTGGAACCGTTCCTTTCCACTAAAATAGGAAAAGAAAGGACTGCAAGCTTTCACTCATACACGGATGAGAGCTTCGTTTCAAACAGGGGGGAGAGAGAGAGAGAGAGAGAGAGAGAGAGAGAGAGAGAGAGAGAGAGAGAGAGAGAGAGAGAGAGAGAGAGAGAGAGAGAGAGAGAGAGAGAGAGAGAGAGAGAGAGTTTAGAGTTTAGAATGTTTATTCCATTATATAATACAATGGTTATTCCTTACATGGTGTTTACAGCATATAAACATTGGATCAGGCAACATGTAAACAACAGTTAAGATTCTATATAGGAAAAATCACAAATACATAAAAAGTAGATAGACTATACTATCTGCACTAAAATCTTTAGAACGGTAAAACTAATGTCTTAAAACGACAATGAGTAAAATTATATAAGAAAAATAAAACACTAAGTCTACAAATAATCAAAATAAATTAAAAACATAGTAAAACAAGAAAACACTTAATTTGTACAATAGTTATGGAGAGACTAGAGACTGTTGAGAGAGAGAGAGAGAGAGAGAGAGAGAGAGAGAGAGAGAGAGAGAGAGAGAGAGAGAGAGAGAGAGAGAGAGAGAGAGAGAGAGAGAGAGAGAGAGAGAGAGAGAGAGAGAGAGAGAGAGAGAGAGAGAGAGAGAGAGAGAGAGAGAGAGAGAGAGAGTCTTGCATGCACTCATTTAAAGAATTTCTGTCTGCCTTGGTACACAGCGCAGGAAGAGAAGCCAGCCAGCACACGGCCTCTCAAAGGGTAAAAGGAGGAAGAAAGTTGCTTGTGCCAACAGACAAATACCAACACTTGCAAGTTTGAGCACAAAGCACCACCTCTCCTCCGCTGCGTCCTTCCCACTATTTCCTTCCCAGCACACCAGCCCTGAGCAAGCCTCGAGAAGATTATAGAAGCCATTCTTTATCTTACTCTTCACTGACAGGTCACTACAGCCACTGACTCCCAGTGGAGCGGAGGGTGAAAATGCAGCGAGGGGCAGTTGATCATTCTGACGACTATAAACAGGTTCTTGGAGGGAGAAGACACCGTAAACATGTAGTTTTGAGGCAGAAAGGCCTAGAGAAACATCATAAAGAGAGTACTACGGAGGGAGGGAGAAAAGGGAGACACCGAAAATATATAATGAAATGTTAGGGAGGAAGGGAGGGAAGGACACAGCGGTAGGAGAGAAATGAGACTCTACAATCCTCTACTAATGATGGAGGTAAACTGGAGAAACACAATGAGCCGCGGCATGGGAATAAAAACTGGAGGGAAGGAAGGCAAGGAGGAGAGAAAAAAAGAGGCACTGTATAAAAGTCACTTCAACAGTATAGTATAAGGGAGAGAGAGGAAAGAGCCATCATAAGCACGTCCTGGGCAAAACAGGGAACGCTACACACCTAGATATGTTCTCAGGCAGAAAGCTCTGCTGCCACGAGAGGTGCGATGCAAAACATGTTCAAGTGACCAACATTGTAAATTCAGCAGGAGACTGGCGGCGTGAGAAACCACATCCCCAGAGACAGAGGTATGCCTGTCCATGTTCTATTATTTGCTTCACCTCCATTTTCTTCTTGCATTTCATTCTTGCTTAGGTTTCAGTCTCCACGCACACCCGCTCTCCAATAAGGACAAGCGATAGTGCGTCTCATCACATCGTCCGATTACAAAGTTTAGGTCAAATTTAGAAAGATCCATTGAAAAAATACTGATAAAGTGAAGCATAGTAAGACTGGTACGTGGAATGCGATCATTATAGTGTTAAAGTTTGACGGACTATTGGTGCATCATCGTCCTCTCTCTGACGTTTGGACAAGCAATAAAAATGATGATGGCATTTTGGTGAGAGTCCTGGCCATTATGTCAATTCACCTCTTCATATGATATCCTGAGACGCGCATCACTGTTGAGGAGCATCTATCACCTTAAGGCTGGTTTGTTTATTTAGGAAGAAAAATGAAAAAGAAAGTCACAATTTAGTCAATGGGTCGATCCGAAGTGCCGTCAGCATTACAGAGTTCCGCCGTTCCTCATTGCACGGTTCACTCACACAAGAATGCGATTACGATATAAATTTTCTTGCACAACAGAATAACTGAATGAAATTGGGCTTCTCTTCGCTATGGGCTGACCAAAATGGAAGGCACCTGGATCCAAATTACTATTTGGGTCGTAATCTTTGGAGGGAAAGATAAGGCACCGGACACACGCAAACATCAACTCCAGAAACACGCACACATCAGACACACTTACAGCATTGCACGCACGCACGCACGGCACAGCGCTTCCCTATCCTTCTTGAACCAGTCTGGGGAGGATTTAACTTTATTCACTGCCTGGTAAATAAATCCAGTCCAGCACCTCAATACAGAACACGTCCCATCATGCTCCTCGCTTCCTCCACACATCGGATTGGTTTGAGTGCCTGTACGTAACTCTTGGTGGCAGTGGTGGCAATGCAGTCAGAGATATTATTGGTGGCAGAGAGGCTGGATCGTGGATGAGACTTGAACATAGTAAAAGATAATATTTGCCTCAACTATTTTTCGAAGTTCATGTGTTGGTCTTCTGGTTATTATTCATATGCTTCTTTGGCGTTTGGACAGGGAAGCAGCGGAAAGAAGCAAAGCAAACTAAGTGATAAGTTGGAAAAAATACACACACACACACACACACACACACACACACACACACACACACACACACACACACACACACACGGTAGCTCAGTGGTTAGAGCGCTGGCTTCACAAGCCAGAGGACCGGGGTTCGATTCCCCGGGCGGGTGGAGATATTTTGGTGTGTCTCCTTTCACGTTTAGCCTCTGTTCACCTAGCAGTGAGTAGATACGGGATGTAAATCGAGGAGTTGTGACCTTGTTGTCCCGGTGTGTGGTGTGTGCCTGGTCTCAGGCCTATCCGAAGATCGGAAATAATGAGCTCTGAGCTCGTTCCGTAGGGTAACGTCTGGCTGTCTCGTCAGAGACTGCAGCAGATCAAACAGTGAAACACACACACACACACACACACACACACACACACACACACACACACACACACACACACACACACACACACACACACACACACACACACACACACACACACACACACACACACACACACACACACACACACAAACATACACACACACACACACAGAAGCAGCAAACCATTCAGGAGGAGAACCATGATTTATTTCCCTTGCTGTGCGTTAGTTTTTTATAGCACCAGTAGAACCTCTTCATGCAAAGCACTTTAAGGTGGTATTTAACTAAACACAAGTCTTCACCAGTTTTCACGGTCTCTTTACCGCGCTTGATAAAGAGTATTGCAGCACGCTAACTTAACAAGGAAGCAGAGGGGACACAAAATCGAAGGCACCTGCTATTCAAGTCCGGTTTATGGCACAGGTTGGAGGTCGCCGCGTAGTTGTGGGCGGGGAAAGGTAAGGCGTCATGTCTACAGATCCTTTAATGGTCAATATGTGGACAAATCATGAACAGAAGTGATTGTCTCCCTGGTGGAACTAAAGCCCGCAAAGTTTCAAGATACAAGTTACAGTTTTCTAAGTTTTAAAGATCAGAGTGTAAAGATCTAAAATTTCAATGTTGAAAAGTTAACGATCCAAAGTATAAAGATCATAAGCTTCAGACACTAAATCTAAAACAACAGTTTCAAGTTCCTGGCTTTAGGTCTAGGTCTTCAAAGCCCAAATTCTTAACTGAAAATTAAATAAATCACAACATTTTCATCCAAAGAGGAGAAAAGATTCCAAATCGCAGAATTCTTCTTTCTCTGACTTAGCAAGACACTGCGAACGTCAGCACTGGGAGGAGAAATTATTAAATCTCTAATCCTGATATGATTCTGACCCTTACAGGATGTCAAGGAGAAAAACGTCAATATAAAGTATGAGTAAATCTTACCAGATTTGCCGCACAGAGAACCAAGGTTTTACATGTATTTATTTTTGTATATCCATTTTGACAGATTTCCTTTTCAACCATTACTCCACCGACGTCTGACAGTGTGGAGTGTACAGCACGAACTCGGATATAAAAGTCGATGAGATTACAAGAAAAATCCTTCCGTCACACCTGAATGCCGTCGCAAGTTACGAAAGGAGTAGAGAAAAAAAAAGACAGACTGGCATGTTTTCCTCGTGCGCTGCCACTGCTGACAGTCCCGCCAACTGGTGCATGAGGTCACGTGTGCTTGTGTGATCCAGTGGCTCCGTCAATACTGCTCCACCGCAGTCACTAGACTCGGCGCAATGAAAAACATAACACAAGCAGCAATAATTCAGGGCAAATATATGTCTAACACCCTTGAGACTATATAAGAGGGACTTTTGTGCTCTTACTCATGATGAAAGAGGTTTAAGAGGGTGATAACCAGTCAGTCTCCTCCACTCACCATTTGCAGTCCTCATACACACGGGTGCTAGCTAGCTATTTAGTCACTTGCTCTATCATTCAGTCCATTTTCACTCGCTGACAACCTCTCTACCACAGAAAAGTCAGCAGCTGCACATACCGGCAGTGTGACTCAGCAAGGTAACAGAGCCTCAAACTACAAGTCGTGACGAAAAATCCCAAACTTCACTTGAGACAAAACTCGCCCATTTTCTCCCAGACAAGGACAAGTTTCGCATCGACCAGCACACCGACAAGTTGCCTCAGTGACCACCGCCCACTAAGCTGTCTGAGAGGGTCGCCGCCGTCCACGTGAAACCGGTTACAGCTAAGAGACGACGACAATACTTCAGACGGGGCAGCGACAGCTCTCATGCCTCAGCCTCAACACAAGATATCCTTCTCTTTTTTCCCTTCCTTCTTTTATCGTTTCAATTTCCTTTCCCGATTTCAGTGTTTCCCGTGAGTGCTCAGATCAATGTTGCTAAAAGGAACTACACTTCTCCCTCTCATAAAACCAAATACCTCCTTTTTATTTTATTAGTGTTTCTTATTCCTCTATACAATACGTGTGAAGGAATGTTCTCGAGGCGACCACGCACACACCACTCACATACTCTGTATTCCTCTATCGGAAGGACGGCAGCCAGTGAAGATCTCAAAGAGAGAGAGAGAGAGAGAGAGAGAGAGAGAGAGAGAGAGAGAGAGAGAGAGAGAGAGAGAGAGAGAGAGAGAGAGAGAGAGAGAGAGAGAGAGAGAGAGAGAGAGAGAGAGAGAGAGAGAGAGAGAGAGAGAGAGAGAGAGAGAGAGAGAGAGAGAGAGAGAGAGAGAGAGAGAGAGAGAGAGAGAGAGAGAGAGAGAGAGAGAGAGAGAGAGAGAGAGAGAGAGAGAGAGAGAGAGAGAGAGAGAGAGAGAGAGAGAGAGAGAGAGAGAGAGAGAGAGAGAGAGAGAGAGAGAGAGAGAGAGAGAGAGAGAGAGAGAGAGAGAGAGAGAGAGACCAAAAGAGAGAAGAAAGAGAGAGAGAGAGAGACCAAAAGAAGAGAGAGAGAGAGAGAGAGAGAGAGAGAGAGAGAGAGAGAGAGAGAGAGAGAGAGAGAGAGAGAGAGAGAGAGAGAGAGAGAGAGAGAGAGAGAGAGAGAGAGAGAGAGAGAGAGAGAGAGAGAGAGAGAGAGAGAGAGAGAGAGAGAGAGATACAGGTGGAAACAAAAACAGGAGGAGCGTTGGTGTTCTGTAAGTGAGACACGCTGGTGAGGCGAAAGGGTTACTTGTGTGGAGGCGGACGGCAAACCACACGCCGAGATTTTCAGGCGTAAGAGACAGAGGGGCCGAGAAACGAGTTAGGGAATGAGGAAACACAGGAAAATAAGAAAATAAAACATGGCACCAAACGAAATCCTTTGAGCTCTTCCCTGTGTTGCGTTTGTGAGAAGAGGAGGAGGAAGAAGAGAGGAGAAGGGAGAAGAGGAGGAGGAGGTAAGGTAAACTCAAAGCATAAACACGTTGAGGAAGGACACACCTACACACACACACACACACACACACACACACACCGCGTAGTGTAGTGGTTAACACGCTCGACTCGAAATCGAGAGGGCCGGGTTCGAGTCCCGGAAAACGGCGAGGCAGATGGGCAAGCCTTTTTAATGTGTGGCCCCTGTTCACCTAGCAGTAAATAGGTACGGGATGTAACTCGAGGGGTTGTGGCCTCGCTTTCCCGGTGTGTGGAGTGTGTTGTGGTCTCAGTCCTACCCGAAGATCGGTCTATGAGCTCAGAGCTCGCTCCGTAATGGGAAGACTGGCTGGCTGGGTGACCAGCAGGCGACCGAGGAGGAGGAGGTGAATTACACACACACACACACACACACACACACACGTACCACACAAGTATTCATTATTTATTTGTCGACTCACTATCGCACTAATCAAAAACTCTTATGAATAACGAAATGCATGAATAGTGGATGTCTTCTAAGCGTCCAGTATACTATATCGTTTGCATACACGTGTGAAAAACATGCGAGAAGACAACTGAAATATTAAGTGCGCACAATGTTCAATAACACACACTGTATCTAAACTCGTAGACGTCACACACACATACACACACACACGCAGACACACACACACACACACACACACACACACACACACACACCGCATAGTGTAGTGGTTAGCACGCTCGACTCACAATCGAGAGGCCGAGTTCGAGTCCCGGTAAGCGGCGAGGCAAATGGGCAAGCCTCTTAATGTTTGGCCCCTGTTCACCTAGCAGTAAATAGGTACGGAATGTAATTCGAGGGTTTGTGGCCTCGCTTTCCCGGTGTGTGGAGTGTGTTGTGGTCTTAGTCCTACCCGAAGATCGGTCTATGAGCTCTGAGCTCGCTCCGTAATGGGGAAGACTGGCTGGGTGACCAGCAGACGACCGAGGTGAATTACACACACACACACACACACACACACACACACACAAATGGTCTTAATAACATCAAGGAGAAAGAATGCCCACAAACGGTTATAACATAATGAACTCTAACGAAACACGTGCTATGAACCACACAACGGAGTATTAACATGATAATCTTTGATGAATTCAATACTAGCATAGGCATCGCTGTTCTGGTCGAGTCTCTTTCTTGAATAAGAATTAGTAAGCCTGGATATAGCAGAGTATAAAGCAGCGATATCTTTTCTACATAACAAGCTTTGAAGTGAAATCAAAGAGATACCCATGAAAGACTTGGCGTCCAACTGTTAAAGAGTTCCAACGCTCCACATACACCATTCACGCCGTCAACGAAATCTCAGCGAATTCGATGCACGATTGTGTATCTTGTATCAATTCAAACAAAGAATCAGTACTGTGAAGGTGAGTGGCCACACAACATCAAAGAATCATTGATACACTGAATATCTGAATATCTCCTGAAATAAAGTACATATACATTATTAAAATCAGTAATGTCTTAATATCATCGTTACTAACTAGGCGTGGCTTTCCGGCGTCTGCTGAGACGAGGACGATTCGCTACATTCAGTCTTACTTATATATATATATATATATATATATATATATATATATATATATATATATATATATATATATATATATATATATATATATATATATATATATATATATATATGAAATGAAAACTAACCTTTTCCTGCTAACTATGCAACGAATTTGTCAAAAAGATTAGTAACAATGGACAAAAAAGTTGAGTCCACCGTGCACTGGTGGCGCGGCGCACACATTCTTCACAAAGGTTGCTGCTGGTAATGACGACACGATTCCATCAGGCAAGGAAAGCTCCGTCAAAATGGACTATTTACCAAATGTAAAACAATGAGTGTGTGCGCGTAATTATTCCCAACGTGCCCTTCTTAGTTGCACATTTTTTTTACGAATGAGGGTTTGGTACAGTGAAACAGTTCACCGGCGAGACTTGGTTGTGTCACACATTTCCTGCATGAAAAACGTTCTCCGTAACATGTTCTACGCAGCTGTTCTATAAATGTGACGTTAATACAATGCGTGTGGCAACGTACAGACGTGCTGCTGCAAAGGGGAAGTGATGAAACTACCCATCTGTAATATTCTGCTTCCATCTGTTTAGTTTACTCTAGTCTCCCCCTTTTCCTAGGTATCTCTCTCTCTCTCTCTCTCTCTCTCTCTCTCTCTCTCTCTCTCTCTCTCTCTCTCTCTACCAAAAAAGAAAATAATAAAACACCAAACATGAAATGAAAAAAAGAAAAAAATCACAAAATTAAAAACTTTGAAGGTAATCACACACACACACACACACACACACGGTAGCTCAGTGGTTTGAGCGATGGCTTCACAAGCCAGAGGACCGGTGTCCGATTCCCCGGCCGGGTGGAGATATTTGGCTGTGTCTCCTTTTACGTGTTCACCTAGCAGTGAGTAGGTACGGGATGTAAAATCGAGGAGTTGTGACCTTGTTGTCCCGGTGTGTGGTGTGCGCCTGGTCTCAGGCCTATCCGAAGATCAGAAATAATGAGCTCTGAGCTCGTTCCGTAGGGTAACGTCTGGCTGTCTCGTCAGAGACTGCAGCATATCAAACAGTGAAACACACACACACACAGCGGAACAGAAAGAGCAAATTCCTGGCGTGGCGGAGGCAGCGAGAGGAGCAAGACAAAAGGTTCATTCTGAGTGCTTGGCTGGGAGTGGGATTGACGCCGCCACGGGAGCTGCGTTGCGCCGCCTCTCAAAGGGTGGAAACAGTAAGGGTAAGCCTCCGTTTAAGCAATGCGAGCCGGCAATTACGTGAGAAAATTGGCAATCTCAGGAGAGGGAGGAGATCTACACTCGAGGGAGAAAAGGATGAAAGAGAACGGAAGCCACGTCTTTAGAAGCCTGTATCACTCGCTTATCCACTCATTTACTCGATTCACTCACTGTCTCACTCGCTTCCAGACTCTCAGAACCGCACACTCAATAACCCATACTCATCCACTCACACACACACACACACACACACACACACACACATTTGTCCCAGAATTTTGGTTAACTCTCATGTCTTTTAGGGAACTGGCAACACATTGGGTCTTTTTCTTTTCCATATTTTGTTGCCCTTGGCCAGCTGTGCCTCCTGCAGAAACCCCCCCACACACACACACACACACACACACACACACACACACACACAGAGCAACGAAAAAAAAACAACACATGATCTCTCAAAATCTATACTTCTAAAATGGTTAGTAGCAGCACCACCACGACCACCATCAAGAAGAATAAACTCAAACTTCTAACAAACTGAAAGAAAAATCGTTATCCCGTAAGAAAAAGCAAGAAGGAAGAATTCTGGAAAGCGGGAAAAAAATATGAGCCTTGTAAAAAAAAATACAGGTAATGATAGTGGACCAAGAAGGGCGACCTAAAACTTTGGAGAGGGACGGAAGGTCACATACAACCTCATTAGTGATGAGAGAGAGAGAGAGAGAGAGAGAGAGAGAGAGAGAGAGAGAGAGAGAGAGAGAGAGAGAGAGAGAGAGTGAATATCGCGCGACTGAAATACAGGAATGACGTTTATTGTTTGTTCCTCATTCCTGAATAATTCCCTGTACTGTGTGTGTGTGTGTGTGTGTGTGTGTGTGTGTGTGTGTGTGTGTGTGTGTGTGTGTGTGTGTGTGTGTGTGTGTGTGTGTGTGTGTGTGTGTGTGTGTGTGTGTGTGTGTGTGTGTGTGTGTGTGTGTGTGTGTGTGTGTGTGTGTGTGTGTGTGTGTGTGTGTGTGTGTGTGTGTGTGTGTGTGTGTGTGTGTGTGTGTGTGTGTGTGTGTGTGTACGAATTGCACTTGCTCTGAAAAGAAACATGCAGGATATGAGAGAGAGAGAGAGAGAGAGAGAGAGAGAGAGAGAGAGAGAGAGAGAGAGAGAGAGAGAGAGAGAGAGAGAGAGAGAGAGAGAGAGAGAGAGAGAGAGAGAGAGAAAGAGAGACAGAGAGACAGAGAGACAGACAGAAAGACAGAGAGACAGACAGAGAGACAAAGAGACAGAAAGAGAGACAGACAGAGACACAGACACAAACAGATAGACAGACAGAAAGAAAGACAGACCAGACAGACGGACAGAAGAACAGACAGACAGACAGAAAGAAAGAGAAAGAGAGCTAAAAATGTTCACATCAGATCCACAAAAAATAAACCGGGATATTTTTTTTTGCGGCGAGGGGAACGAGGGAGGAAATTTTACAGTGACATACAATATTTTGAGATTATTCCACAGCTCGGCCTCTCGTCCCCTCGTGACAGGCCGACCTCACCGCAACCCAGACCCAAATTTAGTGTGTGCCTCTCCCCTCTCTCTCCCTTGCACTCCCGCGCCATTCTCAAGTGCCTGGACAAGAAGGAAAATGTTCACCCGCCGCTGCCTCTCCCCCAGGAACAAGGCGCCCCTGGAACCCGCTCGATTACTTGCAATAAAAGAAATTAAATGGCCTGAGACGAAGAGGGGAATAAGTATCAAGGGGTGGATGAAAGGGAGGGAGGAAGAGGGGAGAAGGAAGAGGTCAACGCTGAGGACAAAGAAGAGCTGGAGAAAACTAAACTTACTAAGAATATGTGAAAGCGAGAGATACAAACAGAAATAAAAGGATGACTGGATTAGAAGGTAGAGTGCCATTAGGGTACAGTGGATTCAAACAAGTAGTACCTATTTGAACTGAGGTACAATGCGGCTACGTACCTGTAATCTTAAAGCAGCTACATCTACACAGGTACTTGAGGTGGACAGCGGCAGGCACGCAAAGGTAAGACACGGAGGAAGATCTGCTATGTTTTCTCATTTATGACCTAGACTCCATCACTCAAGAAGTAAGAAGGCAAAAAACATATATAAAAAAAAGTAGAAGTAGTAAGGGGGAGGCAAGAGGAAGCACCTTGAGGGGGGAGGAGGTGAAGAACTTGGCTGAAAGTTTTCTGTTTTCGTTGCCAGGTCCGTGCGGGGCCCACCCTCGGCTGCCATTCGAGAAGAGACATATGAGAGGGGAAACTGTTGGGGCGGCGAGGGTACTACCAGGACGTGAGGGGCGAGGATGGAAGGGTGAGTGAGGTCTGAGGCCGAGGTAGTGGGTGCCGAGGGGAAGGATGTGCCGTACTGAGGGGGAAGAGAGAGGAAAATGCAAAAAAAAAAGCCTACCTGTGTTCGTGGCTTGACTTTTTTTACTCCCTTTACCTTACACGAGCAAGGCTTTAACCCCTTCAGTACTGGGACGCATTTTTACCTTGAGTTTTGTGTACGATTAAACCATTTCATTGACATTTGGAACGGTCAATTTAGGTCAGATGATTAATGGTGACAGTATTCACTATTTTAATGCCCTACCTAAATTTCTGAAACTGTACAGAATCACCAAACAGTAAACAGAATGAATATGGAAACACGTCCTGGTACTGAAGAGGCTAAGGAATCTGGAACCTTTACGATTTCCAGCGAACAAAAGCTACCATACGCAGAGACAGGTAAGAATCACCCTATAGACGAGTGGCAGAGATGTAGACGAGAGCGAAGGATAAAAAGGTATGGAATCGACAGCCCGACGCTCAAGACGACGTAGCAATTACCGCGTGTCACTCTACGGGGGGCGTCGAGACCTTTACGAGACACCGACACGGCCAATAATGACGCGTCAATAACTCAGATGTCAACACGCAACGACCCCTTGTCTTCCGGGGACATTTTTGTTTACCCGCCAGCCTTCATCAGTCACGCTCCTCTCCGCCACGCGCACCCGCTATCTGAGAGCCACACGCCAAGTAGTGGGACACAGGCTGGGGCGTGGGTGAGATATGTACACAATTACTGTCCTTCGCAAACAAATTACGCCCTTATCTATGGACGTAAATCCGCTCCACCATACTCTTTATTAGTGAATTGTTATGATGAGCGCAGATATTCATGCTTCCAGGCGGCTTTTTGTGTCGCTATCAGTGTATTTATAAAGACACGCACACCAAAGCCAACACAAATGTCAAGGACGGCTTAATGGGGACAGAAACGAAAAACGACGAGTAGAAAGAAAAATATATCTAAAAATGAGAACAAGAAGAAAGATTGTGGAGGAGGAGGAGGAGGAGGAGGAGGAGGAGGAGAGGAAAGGAGGAGGAGGAGGAGAAGTAGGACGAAGAAGGAGACTGCTCCATAAGAAACCAGAAATCTGTTGGTTTATAAGCAGGGAATCTGAACAAGTTTACCATTACGCTTGGGAGAACACGGAGGAGCAGAGCAAGACACAAATAGAAGGAGGGAGAAAAGTGAAGCACAGAGATGATACGGCCAACAGAAATACAGGAGGAGAATAACCAACTTCCAGAAAACAGTGAGAGAAGAGCCAAGGTGAGAGGAAGAGGATGAAGTTAAGACAGGGAGTGGACTTGTTACCGTCTTAAAAAGGAATGGAGTGAGAAAGGGAGGAAAGAAGAGGGAATAAAGGAGGGAGGGAGGAAAGAAGAGGGGATAAAGAAGGAGGGAGGGAGAAAAGAAGACAAAAAGGGAAAGAGGGAAAGAAGGAGATAAGAAGGGAAAGATGGAGGGAAGAAGGAAAGGAGAAGGAAATAGAGAGGGAGAGACAAAAGGAGAGGAGAAGAGAGAAAGAGGGAGAGAGGATGCCTTGATGAAGACACCACTGAAACAGCAATGTATTAACAGCTTAAGGATGAGTGGCTAAGCGCGGTCAGGGATGCTACGAGGAAGAGGAGGAAGAGGAGGAGGAGGAGGAGGAGGAGGAGGAGGAGGAGGAGGAGGATAAACACAAGTAAATGGATTACGCTTGTTGTAGTAATGTACGATTCTGTTAGTGCTCTCTATATCTCTCCGTTTTTTCCTCTCTTCTCTCTTTCTCCCTCCTCTCTCTCTCACTCTCCCTTTCTCTCCACATATCGTCTTATTCGCCAATAAAAAGAAATGTTAACACAGCGTCAAAAAGTTACGAAGCACATAAATCATCGCTCATTAACGAGTGAAGAGACCTGAAAACTGACCACTGACAAATACCACCTGTGTGCACGTGCTGACACCAGGTGTTGCATTACCCGCATTGACGTCATAGGAATCTTTGGCCCGGAGACAGCACTGCAAATAATTCTGTAGCCTGAATAGTAAAGGTCACGTATTTTACTTTATTTTATTCACCCAAACCCTTGCGAGCTGAGTGCGCTGTGCCTCAAGGTTCAAGTGATAGGGGAGAATACATCGAGCTTGTCTAGAATAGTGAGATTCTTTTATGTAAGAGAAATAGTACTACAATAAAAAAAAGGCCGGTTCTCGAATAGAGTCGAAAGCGGAGTACAATAATGTCTTGAAATCTCCTTCTTGAAGGAGTTCAAGTCATAGGAAGGTGAAAATACAGAAGCAAATATGGAGTTTCTGTGTTTATAAGAAAAAAGTTGTACGTGACTGAGATTAATGTTAAATTGCTGCATTAAAATGTTGACAGAATAGAAATGAGGCCACGGGAGGAGGGGATGCATGCAGTTACCAAGATCATAAAAGCAGTTGCCATGAAAATAATGATAGAAAAGAGCAAGGAATACAACAACACTGCAATGACTAAAAGGGTGAAGACAGTCAATGAAAGGAAAAATAAAAATTATCCCATTAGGCGCCACAACAGCTCAGGTCATACGGCACCGCTAGGGTTAACGGGAGAACGCTACATCTCCGACCGGGGAACTAGATTTGGCAAGGATTCGAACCCGGCCCGCCTACACAAGAGACCCGACTACACTATCCAGCCCCCACCAATGAAAGGAGAAGAGTAAATAAGACGAAAAGCTTTTAATACGACTGTGACAAAAAAAAATTTGGATGACTTAGGAAGATGCGATGGTTTATGTACACGAGAATAGTGGAGGCTTGAGAGCAAGGAGAGAAGCTGTTTTCCATCAAGGTAGTGCTGTGGGTAATCTCCCTCTTTTACGTACTAACTGAATGCACGGCTGATTTGTTCGTTCCAGGTACAATGGAACACCAATTAAAAGTGAATTACGTCCGTGAATCTCCCTCACAACTCCAGGCTTTTCCATTCACCTCCCCGAGAAGCGCGTGTTGTGTGCGTGCGAGAGAGGTGATAAATCTTAATGCAGGAATTACAACCCGACTATGAAAAGAGCAAGAATATGTGGAGGGCACCTAGAAATAGAGAGAGAGAGAGAGAGAGAGAGAGAGAGAGAGAGAGAGAGAGAGAGAGAGAGAGAGAGAGAGAGAGAGAGAGAGAGAGAGAGAGAGAGAGAGAGAGAGAGAGAGAGAGAGAGAGAGAGAGAGAGAGAGAGAGAGAGAGAGAGAGAGAGAGAGAGAGAGAGAGAGAGAGAGAGAGAGAGAGAGAGAGAGAGAGAGAGAGAGAGAGAGAGAGAGAGAGAGAGAGAGAGAGAGAGAGAGAGAGAGAGAGAGAGAGAGAGAGAGAGAGAGAGAGAGAGAGAGAGAGAGAGAGAGAGAGAGAGAGAGAGAGAGAGAGAGAGAGAGAGAGAGAGAGAGAGAGAGAGAGAGAGAGAGAGAGAGAGAGAGAGGTGACTAAAACAATTATGAAACTTAATGGAAAAGAAACTAAGCTCTGGAGGGCGAATGAAGGAAGATAAATGAAGGTTTAAATGAAGCAAAACAGAAGGACATAATATAAGGCAAGAATTAACAAAGAGAGAGAGAGAGAGAGAGAGAGAGAGAGAGAGAGAGAGAGAGAGAGAGAGAGAGTATACATCATCACAATCTCCCAAAAGAAAGGAATGAAGAACACTTTAAAGAATAAAGATAACTAAAAATAGAACAAATCACTGGTCAATGCTGATGTCTTTCCTATTTTATCTTTCTATTCCCAAGGCAAATGCTAAGCTGTAAAAAGTCTCTCTCTCTCTCTCTCTCTCTCTCTCTCTCTCTCGAAGGCGTTATGAAGGAAAAGTCAACGCCATTATTTGCATTATTAGCGTCATGGGGTGAAGGGACGGCAGGTTTCTATATCCTCCCTCCTTCCCTACGCTACTTTATTCCTCACGCACCCTATTATTTCCCCCTTTAACCCTCCCTCCATCAATCTATCTCCCCTTTATTCACTCCTTCCCCCAATCCCGCCAAAACTTTCCTGCTTCTTTCCATTTCCTTTCTTCCCGTTTCCCCCACTTCCCTCTTCATTGCCTTGCTTTCCTTCACTGTTTCTCCTTCAAAATTTTCCCTCTGTGCTGCTTCCATGGTTTCCTCCCTACCCTCATTCGTGCGTTTATTCATATTTCCTTTCATTAATTCTTTTCCTCCTTGCTTCCTCTTTCATTCCTTCCTTCATTAGCTCTTCTCGCTCCCCTGCCGGAAGAGGCGAGAGAGAGAGATTCAAAGCAAGGAAATGCGACTAATTGTTTAGATCACCTACTTCCTCATTGCAAGCCTCTCATATCCGCCTCCCATCTCGCAGCACAATGGCGGAACGTTCATGAGCTTACCAGAAACTATGCCAATATATTATGATGCATTTATATACAGTTACAGCGGTGCGTTAGTCTGTGTAAGAGGGATGGAGAGAATGGTGTTGTATTAGATGGAGCTCTCCGGTTCATTATTATCATTGTTTTCCGAGTTTTCTTGCTTGGTTTAATGGAGCTATGTAGATTTATTAATGTGAGGGTCGCTGGTCTCTATACCTAAAGGAATATACGTTTTATTAAGAGGAGGTGTTGAATGTAAGTTGTCATTGTTTATACCTGCGTTTCTTCTTTTCTTACTTGTTTGTTTACCACGACTGATTCATATTTCTGCATTTACTCTTCAGTAGATATGCAATGCTGTTTTAAGACCACTCCTTCTGTTTTTTAAGAGTGCACCTTTTATATCTTTTTCCTAAACTGCTATTTCAATATATGTTTCATAATCCTACATGAACTGTTACCTCCACCACCACCACGTACGGATGATCATATTCTACAAACGCTCCTTTTGTACGTGTACTTTCATATGCTATCCATCCTTACTTGAGCCATGCGTGTATGACATCATTCATATGTTCGCATTTGTAAAGTTACTTCTTTATATGCATAAGAATTAACTATACCACAGTAAAAAAAATCCATGTTACTCCTTTTACTTTTCATTATATTTTTCTCTATCATTACATAAACTGTGAAAATCTGACGCAACATACCAACTGCCTTTTCTCTTCAGGCTATTGAGAGGGAGGAAAGTGTCTGAAACCACCTGTACAAGTAAGCAGTACTTGTTCCCCCTCACAGTGTTAGTAGCGCGCAATGAATACACCAGGATTACGTCATAAGGTCCACGGGTCTCATTTCCATAATGTTTACGACCCCCAGGACGCTAATACAACTAACGAAGCCTCATGCAAGGGGAACATTAGTGTATTTTTTTTATCCACACCTGCTGTAGTGTGTGTGTGTGTGTGTGTGTGTGTGTGTGTGTGTGTGTGTGTGTGTGTGTGTGTGTGTGTGTGTGTGTGTGTGTGTGTGTGTGTGTGTGTGTGTGTGTGTGTGTGTGTGTGTGTGTTCTCGTTCGCCACACATATGAGATATTCTGATAATAAATAAAAAAAAAAACACATCCACGTTTTCAGATTTACCGCCTCTACAGCTAAAAAAAATGAAAATAAAAAAAAAATATATATAAACTCACTCGAGGTCAGAGCGACTGAAATACTGCTCCTATTATGTGTGTGTGTGTGTGTGTGTGTGTGTGTGTGACCCTCACCACACACTAACTCCCACTACTGAAGCACCGTCCGTCACTCACCACCACCACCATCACCTAAACCACCACAACCACCACTACCACACACCGCATCACACTTGTCACACTTCCAAAGCGCGCAGTATGCCAGTAAATAAATCCCCCCTCTTCCCTCTCCTCCTTTACCCCTTACCCACTAAAAAATATATATATATTACACGATCACTAAATAAACCTGAATGGACTTGTCGCATCAGACTAAAAAATACATCCACGAGGCACTTGCATTGAGTGGATTAACGTGAACTAGCTGTGTGGTGCGTGGATGTAGTGCCCATACTTCTTTGTCTCTCAAACTGCGCCAGATGAACGAGGCCGATTGCAATTAACCCCCTTCAGTATCAAGACGCGTTTCCATATTCATTCTGGTTACTATTTGGTAGTTTTATACTGCTTCAGAAACTTATGTGGAGGATTAAAATAGTGAAGACTGTGACCATTAATCTTCTGATCTCCATACACCCTTCCTAATGTCAATAAAATAGTCTAACGGTACACAAATTGCAAGGTAAAAATGTGTCCCAGTACTGAAGGATTTGATACTGTCCTTCCATAATTTATCTTGAAAATAGGACAAATAAAAGAAAAATAGACAGCAATTTACTTTTTTTTCAGTTTTCTACTTCCTACTTTTATTTTTTGGTGGGAGGACAGAAGAGTTAACTTTAAACTGGTGCTCTTCCCTGTCCATTTCTCTGGAGGTGTGCCGGTGAAGGGGAGTGGAAGGGCAAAGAGAACGGGGTTAAAGGGCATGCAAGAAACAGGGAACGGAATGGTGATAAGAGTTAAAGAGAAAATAGGAAAGGTGTGATTCGACAGCAAGGAGCAAAGACCTACACTCTCTCCTCTCTTTTTCTCTCCTCTGCTTTCCTCCCTCCCCTCGCCGCCGCCATCTCCCATTCGGCCTCCCCTCCTATAGCCTTCCTTCTCCTATCTTCCCTCCCTCTTTCCCTATGCCTCTCTCCCTCCCTCTCTTCCTCGCCCTCTGCCTAATGGTCCACAGGCCTTTACTCGACGCGTTTTTCTCCTTTACGGCTGTGAGTGTCGCTAAAATTAAGGCTGCTGGTGTGTGCTGTCCCCAGCCAACCTTACACACACACACACACACACACACACACACACACACACACACACACACACACACACGGCCCGGTAGCTCAGTGGTTAGAGCGCTGGCTTCACAAGCCAGATGACCGGGGTTCGGTTCCCCGGCCGGGTGGAGATATTTGGGTGTGTCTCCTTTCACGTGTAGCCCCTGTTCACCTAGCAGTGAGTAGGTACGGGATGTAAATCGAGGAGTTGTGACCTTGTTGTCCCGGTGTGTGGTGTGTGCCTGGTCTCAGGCCTATCCCAAGATCGGAAATAATGAGCTCTGAGCTCGTTCCGTAGGGTAACGTCTGGCTGTCTCGTCAGAGACTGCAGCAGATCAAACAGTGAATTACACACACACAAACACGCACATGTGCACTCCAACACACACACACACACACACACACACACACGTGTTAGCACGCTCGAGTCATAATCGAGAGGCCCGGGTTCGAGTCCCGGCGCGGCGAGGCAAATGGACAAGCCTTTTAATGTGTGGCTCCTGTTCACCTAGCAGTAAATAGGTACGGGATGTATCTCGAGGGGTTGTGAGCTCGCTCCGTAATGGGGAAGACTGGCTGGGTGACCAGCAGACGACCGAGGTGAATTACACACACACACACACACACACACACACACACACACACACACACACACACAGAGAGAGAGAGAGAGAGAGAGAGAGAGAGAGAGAGAGAGAGAGAGAGAGAGAGAGAGAGAGAGATATATTCTCCTTCTTTCAAGACAAGGATTCCTAATTAAGCAATGTCACTAAATATTTCCATCCTACAGACCAAACATTATTATTCTCTCTCTCTCTCTCTCTCTCTCTCTCTCTCTCTCTCTCAAATATATATATATATATATATATATATATATATATATATATATATATATATATATATATATATATATATATATATATTTTTTTTTTTTTTTTTTTTTTTTGATTTTCATTTTTGACTGTTGTAAACCTTCGCGGACTTTCACAGTACAAAAAAAAAATACGAGATGGATACTATGAAAGTCCGCGAAGCTTTACAACGGGTCGCGGGGAAATGAAAGAGGGTCAAGCGGGGATCACAAAAGCTGCCCCTGCCAATGTAAGCAACAGGTCAAGTGGTGTGTGTGTGTGTGTGTGTGTGTGTGTGTGTGTGTGTGTGTTCCTTGGTGCAGCGGCCTCTACTAGCGACGGACAACGAGTGTATAGTTCACGCCCTGCTGTTTACTCCACGGGAAGCAACACTGCACCCGCCTGGAATTCAGAATGATGCTGTACAAAACTGGCTGTACTTCTTTTTTTTTTATTTTTTATTCTGGGTCTGGTGTAGGGTGGTTTAGAGGAAGAGGTGGTGTTGGTGGTGGTGGCTTAAGCGATGTTTACACGATGGAGGCTCTCTCTCTCTCTCTCTCTCTCTCTCTCTCTCTCTCTCTCTCTCTCTCTCTCTCTCTCTCTCTCTCTCTCTCTCTCTCTCTCTCTCTCTCTCTCTCTCTCTCTCTCTCTCTCTCTCTCTCTCTCTCTCTCTCTCTCTCTCTCTCTCTCTCTCTCTCTCTCTCTCTCTCTCTCTCTCTCTCTCTCTCTCAGGTCTGATGAGTCTCGCGGTCCCACCCCAGGCTCCTCATTACCATCCATTAGGCAAATACACATGGTATATATTATAATCGTTACCAGATTAATCACACGCAATCAGCTCTTAACAAACGGCGCGGAAAGCAAAATTAACTCAAATCGCATTCAATTTCCAAACCCATCAGGCGGCGATTGAAGCTACTCCTGAAAATCGACACGTGTATATTTGTAGACCAGACAGTGGCCGGGGTCAGTGCAAGGAGGCTGGGAAAGTTTCGAAGCAGTCCTGAAACACGCCAGCAAAACAAGGGGGTCGAACCTTCAATGAAACACTGAAACGAGATGGCACTGAAGCTCGTATTCTCAAATGCTTCTATGCCTCACCTCCACTATTTCAAAAGGCTTTATTTAAGTTATACAACTTATTTAATGTATTTTTATGATTTTAAAGGCAAATTGATAAGATTATGAATTGGAGAAACACTTTTGAAAACTCCGTTAATCATCCCTGTGGCCTTGGAAAACAGTCATGGAGAAAAAGACGAGTGATTTTTAAGGTATTTTTACGATTCTACAGGCAGTGGCAAGATTTCTACATTATTACCTGGAGAAACACTCTTGAAAACCCCGCTAATCATCCTTGTGGCCTTGGAAAACAGTCATGGTGAGATAGAGAGGGGAAAAACTATTTTCAAGGTATTTTTACGATTCTACAGCCAGTGGCAAGATTTCTACACTATTACCTGGAGAAACACTCTTGAAAATCCATCTAATCATCTATGTGACCCTTGAAAATAATCGTGGTGACAAAGCAAAGCGTTTCTGAATACGGGCCTGAATCTGTTCTCTTCGGACGGACTCGCTATCGCCACCTTAGGGTTCTGCATTGGATCGCGTTGTCTTGGTTCTGAGTTCTAAGCAGTCACCAACTAATTAAATCTGCGTGTCACAACTGCACCGTGACTCCCTTCCATCTATTTAGCCAGGGGAAACTTCACTCATTCACACACAAATGCTAAGTTTGTATTAACTCCTTTAGTAATAGAACGCAGTTTTACCGTGAGCTTGGGTGTGATTAGACAATTCTATTTACATTAAGAAGGGTCTATGGACATCGGAAGATTAATGGCCAGTCTTCACTATTTTAATCTCCCACATATGTTTCTGAAGTTGTATGAAATCACCAAATAATAACAAGAATGAAGATGGAAACGCGTCCTGGTACTGAAGGGGTTAAGAAATGAGTCTGGAATGTTCATCTTAGTACTCCTATTACCGACACAACGCCTTTATGAACTCACAAAGGAAACAGTGAAGCCTTTATTAAACACACGCAACTACTTAATAATTCAAGCTATTTCAGAATATTACACCAAGTTAGTTTCTCTCTCTCTCTCTCTCTCTCTCTCTCTCTCTCTCTCTCTCTCTCTCTCTCTCTCTCTCTCTCCAAGTTAGTTAATATTCATGACAATTTTGTGCACTAATAGATCGCTGGTCGCCGAGAACAGAGACGGGTCACAATTTATGCATCTTCCTACCTCACCCGCACTGCCCCGCCACTTCCCTTCCAGTCTCCTCTCTCTCCCCTGCCACCCTCCCCTGTCTTTCACTGGACCCCATCTCTCCTGACTACTTGTTTCTCGCATTCTTTTTGCTCCCATAACATTCCACAGCCTCAGATTCACCCGGCAAAACTCACATCGATTTTTTGGGGGGTATCTGTGGACGAGAAGGAAGAAAAGAGAACAGTGGTGAAGAATACTGCTTTTGTTGTTTTTCACTTCCTTATTCGGACTGGTAGCAGAGGAAGGAAAGAGAAAAGGAGGAGGAGGAGGAGGAGGAGGAGGAGGAGGAGGAGGAAGAGGTGACGGTGCGGCGCGGCGGTGCACTCTGCCACACTAACTTTCCCAGTGGAACAACGTACACGTCAGAACTAACGATTATTACCACAATTACCATGTATATGCGAGAGCTGGAGAGGTTGTTTCAGGTTCCTATTTGCTAACCTTGCCTCGCCTACCCGTTCCACCTTTCCCTCTTTAGCCAGCCAACTCCAGAACCGGACGGAGGAAGATCATGTCAGTCGCTCCTCGTTAGCACAAAACCTGTGACGCTGCTGCTGCCAAAGGTTCCCGGAGCTCGTCTTGCTGGTCTCTACGCAGCCAACGACAGACGCCGTGACCTATTGGCCTGCGGTGGGACAATAACAGTTCCTCTCCCTCCCTGTCAATATTATCATTATCGGCAGCCATTACCTGTCTAGTGCACTACGAAAGCCTCACACCACTTTACTCTTCTGTCCAACGTTCAGTTATTCTACCGGCACGGTATGACCTGTTTTGTGGGTTTTGCTTTATTGTTAGCTCCCCAATAATCATTAATCTATTCTTGAGTCAATCAGTTAAAAAATTCATTGAGCTTCTGAATCTTTTATCACCCTATTTTTCTTTTTTTTTTTTATTTGTGAAAGAGAATAATTGGTAAGAGCGATTTTTTCTCCCTTTAGTCACTCCCCCTAATACATAAAACATACATTTTGTGTTCCGGTTCGTTCAGGTTAGTTGTCCTCAACGTATCCGTTCAAGTTCAATTTCATGTCTTTCATTGCGATCACTCTAACAATATCTTTTAGCTAAGAGGTTACTAGACTCAAGAGGAAAGCTGACTTATGCCGAAAGTATCAGAACAAATATGCAAACCAAATATCAAGGTTCACATTGCTGTGGATTTACGTCTTTGTTTTATGAATCTATGTAAGGGAAGCAATTTTCAGCCCAAACATGGAGCACCCCTAACACCCCACCCCCACACACAATGATGCAGAGTATGTATGCTGCAGGCGAGGGGGCGGCGGCCCAATAAACACTACCAGCACCAGCTGACGCCCTGTTATTCGCCTTGTCTCGAGGCTGTCACGCCGCAACAAACGGGAAACGTATACTTGTTCCTTAATATATAAGAGAGGATTATTTTTCCAGAGCTGAGCCAAAGATGTGGACTAAAGATTCTCTCTCTGCATGGAGAATAAACAAAGCAAACACACGAACTCCTGTACTCACCATCACACCAGTGACCGCCGTGCTGTCCGCCACAACGATCCCATTCTCCTGGTACTAATGTTGGTGGCATATCTGTAAATGTGTAAAACGAAAAGTTAAGAAAAATACCATACCACTGGAATGTACTGCAGGAATCAGGTGACAAACTGAAAAATTATTATTCATTATTTTATCTACGGCTTCACTTAACTATGTATTGCGATTTGTATTTGTAAAATTGAATCCAGACTGAGGTGCTTTTCTGTCCTCGGCCTGGAACTGCTGTGGGTTGGACGCAGCTCGCCTTCCTAATGCTGAATCACTTTCAACTCAACTGTAAATGTTCACCTTTAAGTCAAAATAAAATACGCTTTGTTTTTTTTCTTTTTATAACAAAGATCATTAAGTTATTGTTTATTTAATTAAATCGCACGCTATCTTTTCAACTACCGGTTCCTCTAAATGAAAATATTTTGTCAATACAGCGAGGGGCGCTTCCTCACCTAGCTATACAGGAGGGGCCGCTGCACCAGGCCTCGGTGACAGGCTGGATCACCGTCCTCTGACTAAGCTTTCTCATTCCTCCACGATGATTCTGAAACCTCAGTGGGAGAAGGGAACGAGGGAGATTTTTTCACATTTTACACCTGAACGTCTGAATTATCACAGGTTCCTGAAATCAGTTGATAATTTTTCAATACGCATGAAAGTAATTCGCGTCTCAGTATTGCTATTTTTCTGTCTTCGTTGTCGAGCAGTGGGCAAGAGACATAGTGTATACTGATGTCCGTCTGTCTGTTTGGTCTCTCTGTTTTGTTTATCAGTCTCCTTTGTCACCCTGACAACGCCACAAAAGGGAAAAGGCTGAGACTGCCTTGCTCTCCACTCATCGTATTCATATGAAAGTGTGAGATGGGAGGCAAAACATATCAATTTCAGAATTCCAAGATCCAAAAATAGAAGAAAAAAAACCTGTGTGGGTGTGTGTGTTGTGTGTGTGAGAGAGAGAGAGAGAGAGAGAGAGAGAGAGAGAGAGAGAGAGAGAGAGAGAGAGAGAGAGAGAGAGAGAGAGAGAGAGAGAGAGAGAGAGAGAGAGAGAGAGAGAGAGAGAGAGAGAGAGAGAGAGAGAGAGAGAGAGAGAGAGAGAGAGAGAGTGAGTGAGTGAGTGAGTGAGTGAGTGAGTGCGTGCGTGCGTGCGTGCGTGCGTGCGTGCGTGCGTGTGTGTGTGTGTAAATATTTACCAATAACTAAAAAGGCCAACTAAATTTACAGCAGCTAAAGAATTGACCAGTTACTACATTAAAAATTGAGGGAGCGTCAGGGAAGCAAGGAGAGAAAATGTGCTGGAGAGGGAGACGGTGGGTCGGGAAGGCAGGAGGGCGGAAAGGGTGGGTGAGGGGAGTGGAGAGGGAAAATTGCTGTGGAGTGAAGCCTACTCGTTGTAGCAGGTATGAGCAGTGAACAGAACAGCCTCTGAAGTAAGTCAGTAACATGAATTAAACTACCATAACCCTAAAAGATATTTACCTGAAGCATAATCTCATCTTATCAGATACTTAATACTTACAAGGCGTGCTACACTCCACACACTTTTCTTTTCTTTTTTTTTCACGGTAAGGCCTATAGCGCCTGTAGGCACACTTGAAGAGTGTATGGGAAGCGCTGTTCAGCTTCCACCCATTAGTGGCGCAGACAATTTTATTTAAAGTGGTACCCAATTAGGGCCCATATCACCGCCCAAGCTCATTTTGAGTGTAACCACCTAGAACTTGGGTATCATGGTGATATGTAGGTAACTTTAAACCACTCGACAAATGGCAAAGTACGTACGTACGTGGTGGGATTCGAACCTACGCGTGGACGTCTGCCCGATCCCACGCTCACCACCTTATCCACTATGCCACCGCCTCCCTTAACACTACACATACTGCGGCAAAAAAAAGCCTTACCAACACAAACTCTACCGTTAAATCGCCTCGCAAAAGTGATTTTGCTTTAAATCTTTATATAGCACTTATTCCACTCAGTCAGGATAGCTGACAGGCAACCTTGTGAGGTGGTTCCCTCCTGGTACTCTACAGGAGCAACGTGTTGTCTTGCCACTGACCAGAAATGAATAAGTTATTAGTTATTGGCGGACAAGAGAGTAACGTCACACGTCATAACACGTCAGGTACACACACAAATGAACGTGGTTTTTCCTCTATTTCACTTGGACAACTAACATAAACACTTCTACATTTATCTGTTTGCTAAGTTTAATGAATCACATATGAATAAATGTAGTAGCATAAATTATCAAGAGCGTAGTTATGTTTTGGGTTATATATTAATTGAGGTTAATAAGTTAGGTTTGCTAGGTTTAATGAGTTACAAATCATTATTTTAATAACATAAATTACCAAGCTCATGTGGAGGGAGGTTATGTTTTTGTGGTTAAGTAAGTTTAGTACAGTTAGGTTTAATGAGCTCCAGAGAATACATGTAATCATATACATTAAAAAGTCATTTCCACAGTATTTCACCCTTGTTTTCAGAATTGTGTACATTTAACGAGCCAGAAGATAAATAAAATTATTTATTTAAATTATTTTCTTATGGAACCAGTCCTCCCGATCAATTCACTGGATATTTTCCCTACTAAGTTAAAATTTGTCATTAGTCACCTTACAAGTGGCAACAAACTCAGAATAAGAGGCGATCTTGGTACTAAAGTGGCCTAAATAGGCATGGTAAGATATTCCCCACACAGGTATTATGGCACTATGATATAAAGCAAAAGGAATGCAGACTGTTCTTTATATTCCTCCTGTCGGTTACTTCTGATATAAAACTGCTAATGAATAACAAAAATCTTAAGGAATATATTCGTTTCATTACATAATTGAGTAAAATCTGCTTGGTAAGGCAATGTACAGGCATCTATTTTGCCATGCTCTTATTTAGGGAAACTGGCCGGTAAGGCAGTCTTTTTATGACATATATAGGTTTGCTACCTAATAAAACTAATAAAAAGTAACTACAAAGTACAAAAATAGGCTTATCTGATACAAAATATGATGGTGAATGGTGATTAAATTTCTGGAGACTTGCTCTTCCCGGGTAAACAAAGTGGCTGCGTGAAGGTCGCCAACCGCACAGGAACCCCTTCCGGCATACCAACCTTACCGCGAGCGAACCGCACGAAGGGGAAAGGCAAGAACGATTTAACGTTACCATGGGTCTCCATGGAGCCGATAGTATCTCTCATAGGGACCTCTCGAAGGATGGGAAGGGTTTGTTTAACAATCCGGCCCTTAGGCTCAGCTGAATCTCGAAGCTATTACAACTATCAAATTCGTACTCTAAAAGAGTTTTACATTTACGGCAAGGCGCTACATATTACGTGGAAGGTTCGTTATTGCGTGTACAAGCGCGAGATTAATAGAAAACAGAAATAAATAATTCATTCTTTCTGTCACCATCAACATCATCAACGAGAACAAAGAATTACGACATCATCAAAGGAAGCCCATAGCAGTGAAATGGATGGATGTTCCTTCACCCAGCAGAAGTGCGCAGCGAGGCGACGGTAACCAGTTTATGTCACCGGGCCGGGCAGACTCACGAGCAGCAGCCAGCCAAGCGACACTCACCGGGATAACCATGCAACTGTACAAACTCCTCGAGACCAATTACACTATTTGAAGGGCAGCGCTCCGTTACAATTCATGAAAGCCACGCAAGTTTATCCTCCGAAATGTGATATGTATTCAGAAAAGCCCATCTGTGAGAAGAGGGAGTGACGGCGGGCGAGGCGCGAGGCGGTTTGGGCGGCGAGGTTCAGAAAGAGGCAGCGTCTCATCAGGGAGTCTTGGCTGAGTGACGGCGGGCAAGTGAGAGCATGCGAGACAACCCCTCACCACATACACGGCTGGCTCCTGCGACCTCTGAACTTCCTGTCTCCCTTGTCTACAGGCAAACTACAAATATATAATTTTCATACCTGATACGAGCACTTTATTGAACCCCAGTACACAACCTTCCCTATCCGTCATTTTAACTAGAGGGAGTTGATGTTGCTCTCGGTAGATTGGTGTACTGAGCTAACATATGCACACTTTCCACCACGAACGATTTAATAGTTGTTAATATCATTACGTAAATAACTCAAGACGAACAGTTGCCGCTGCCGTGACTTCCCTAACTCTAAGCGAATCCTTCTGCTCCCGAAAGTCCTTTAAACTTTACAAATACATTGCCACTTACCAGCCATCAAAACGCACTGCACACACGTCCGCTTA
>NC_059273.1:15860589-15863089 GCF_017591435.1 Portunus trituberculatus
TGTCCCGGTGTGTGGTGTGTGCCTGGTCTCAGACCTATCCCAAGATCGGAAATAATGAGTTCTGAGCTCGTTCCGTAGGATAACATCTGGCTGTCTCGTCAGAGACTGCAGCAGATCAAACAGTGAAACATGCCAGTCTGAAGGCCTTCTCCACAACCTTACTCCACATTAGCATACTTAACTGAGGGCTATGCATAAACCATAACATTTCGAATTGGCCTAACATGAATAATAAATGCGCGGCGGTGGTGGGGAGGAGAGCAGGAAAGGAGGAGAAGAGGAGGTTGTCTGCTGCCTCTACTGGAATAATCGTTTGTAGAGGGAGCAGAAGCCGTCCCTCCTTGCCCCGCCCCTCCTCGCCCAGTCCTGCTTCAATTCCTCTCCCCACCACACCCGCAGCCGCCTCCCACCGCACTCCGCATTTCCCCTCACCGCCTAATATGTGATTCAACTTCGTAACAAGATTTGGGTCAGGGTTTTCCTTTTGAACTGAAGGGGAAAGTGTGCTGCAGAAACTCTCTTCACTAACACTACTCTCTCTCTCTCTCTCTCTCTCTCTCTCTCTCTCTCTCTCTCTCTCTCTCTCTGAAGATCGCGTGGCCAGAAAAGATACTTCCTACATTTTTTTCTAGTTTATTTTTTTTTCCCTCTCGGCAGGTTTACGTAAAATGATGGTGTGAACTTTAACCTTGCCAGTTAAATACTTCTAACGTTAATAAAACTTGTTGATGGGCCGTTCAGAAGACACGTTTGGGGGCTGAAGCTCAATCTACTGGAAACGCTGACTCACCATGATAAAGTACAAAGCGACACCTGTTTTTTTTTTTTTTTTTTGACCCCCTTCCCATCCTTCCCTTCCCTTCCATTCTCTTTCTCCATCGCCTTCTTTTTCAGGAACGCGAGGAAAGTGGACGTGAATATGATGTGCCTTCAGGACCCGAAGCTCGAACAGAGAGTGTTGCATGTGTTCTTTTGCTTTTCCGGCGTTGCGTGGGAAGGATAATACAATGTAAGATGATTGCGATTCCGTAGAAAGTAATCACATTTACCTTACGTGGTTTCTCTCCCCCTGCTAATTCCGCTCGCCGTATATCTTCATCCCCAAAGAGATCCTTCCCCAGGCGGCTCCCCAGCACGACCTGACACGCCTTCCATTGTTCCAGGATGCTCCCCTCGCGCTCGGCTGCTGGCCATCCTCCGCACCTCGCCTCTTCCCTGCTAATTCATTTTCCTCTTTACCTCTCTTCTCTCTTCCGGGTATTTCCCACCACGCTTCTTTTTCCTCACGCCTTCCTCTCGTTATTCCTCCCTCCCCGCCCATCCTCGCCCTCCCTTCAGTCTTCTTCTCATACAAACTCAGCCAAGCGCGTGAAATAAGCTTTCAGTGCGGGGGCCTTTACATTAACCTCTCAGCCGATCTTGCTTAGCCTTCACTCTGGGTCATTATTTTACTCCCTTCCCCCTATTCCCCCTCTCTCTCTCTCTCTCTCTCTCTCTCTCTCTCTCTCTCTCTCTCTCTCTCTCTCTCTCTCTCTCTCTCTCTCTCTCTCTCTCTCTCTCTCTCTCTCTCTCTCTCTCTCTCTCTCTCTCTCTCTCTCTCTCTCTCTCTCTCTCTCTCTCTCTCTCTCTCTCTTGTTCTTTTCTCTCCTTCCTGGTCCCTATGAACTTGCTTGACAACCTCAACGGAAAAGAATCCACAGCTGGACGCGACTTACGTACACCCTTCCTTCCCTGTTTCCTTGCTTTCGTTCCTTGTCCCTTTGCAGAAGTCTGACACTCCTTTCTCCCAGGTGTACAAGTCACAAGCCATACCTGCCCTCACCTGGACATGTAGATTTGGTCATTCCTTCCTGTTTGCCTCCAAGGTGTGCTATACTTCCCTTCTTGTCCCCTCGCCGCCAAGTGTATAAAGGTTTGGACGTAGCTGTCACTTCCCCTCGCCCTCAGATGTCGTCTCCCCTCGTTTCCCTCCCTGACAGACACTGGCCTGAGGGGACGACAAATTTCCCACCAATGTGAAAATTTGCTCTATAGGATGATGCGCCTCTCTCTCTCTCTCCTCTAAAGAGTTTTCTGTTCTCTTTATTCTTTTCTCCTGCAAGCCGCGGGGGAGAAGCTGCAGGCGGGAGCGGTTAATGGCAACCCTAAAGTTAATTAGATCTCATCCTCCTTTCCGTCAGATGAATCGAGCAGAAGGCGGCTGGAAAGTACGAGTGAGGAAGAGTGAGTGTGAGTGAGGGAAAGGAGTGAAGGGCGTACATCATTCCCTTCTGCCTCGACCTCTTCCCAGCGGCGGTGTGGCGAGGCTGACCACACAAAGGCGACCCATTAGGGCAAGTGAACACAAGTGGAGGCGACACGTGGGATACTCCGTCCTCAAGTCCCGCCAGATTGTATGTGTTTAGGGGACGTGAAGCCTTTTGATACCGAGCCCTCACACACACACACACACACACACACACACACACACACACACACACACACACACACACACACACAC
>NC_059273.1:15870589-15875589 GCF_017591435.1 Portunus trituberculatus
CTCTCTCTCTCACACACCTGTAATCATCCCGGACAAGTAGACACACATACACACACGCAGGTAACAATTGCTCACATTACATAACCTTAATGAATACCTGCAACATTCCAAATCAGGTTGACTTCCAATTAATTTTTCCGACGCTCCTCCCACCTGCAACCCCGCCTGCCAGCAACAAGGCGATAATTGGTTGTAAAGTTGTGATATATTAAACCCTCTGACAAACGATGCTGGGAGTCAGGAGTCGGGAGGGTAAGAGGAGGAGGAGGAGGTGGAGGAGGTTAGGAATTACAGGAGTGGACGTGATTATAGAAGGGAAACAAGAGAAGGAAGAGGAGGTGGAGGAGGTGGAGGAAGAAGAAGTGGAGGAGGAGGTGAGGAGTTACAGTAGTGGACGTGATTACAGAAGAGAAGCAAGAGAAGGAGGAGGAGGAGGAGGATAGATGGAGTGGAGAAGAGAGGAAGGGAGGAGGAAAGGAGAGCAATTTGGTGGTGCCTGTTGCCCGAGATAATGAAATAATAATGGGCTATATTTCATCTGTTAGAGCGGCTCTCCATCAAGCGGAAGTGATGACAGCATTGATTAACTCGGCAAATCTCCAAAGTTGTTATTCTTGTCATTGTTTATGCTCTTCAAAATAACAGCCTTTACTCTTTTATTTATTCCTGACCTTATGCTTGTTTTCTATTGGTGCTTTTCTGTTTTCTTCCCCTTCTTTTTATAAACCAATTACAGGGGTACCGAATCCACCATGGAGTTCAATTCTTGCCTGCAAATGGCTCTTCTTAACGTGTCGGCAGTTGTTATTTCTTCTCTAAAGATGTCCTTAGCTCATTAGTATTAGTATATCACCTGCGTAGTCTTCCTCTTACTCTCCCTCCTATTTTTCCTGTTAGGCACGTGTGTTCTAAACCAATATTATTTCTTTCAAGTTTGGTCTCTAACCAGAACTGTTTCCAGAAGCCAAAGAGATGATTCGTCGGGTATTCTCGGGCATTTTCTCTATTCATGGTACAAAAAAAAAAAAGCGAAATAAACTATCACTTGAGCCAAACACTCCTGAAAGCCAAGCAACTTCCACTACAGCTCACTGGAAACTTGACAAACAAACGGTAAAATATTCCATCTCCTAGTAGGAGTTAAAGTTAATGAAGAGGAAACAATGATTTAGTTCTAACATTCACTTACCCTCATTTGTGCATAAGGAAAAAATATCATCGAGAAAACTGCTTACATAAAGAAACGGTATATACTGGAGCGAAAAATAAGTGTCCGGTATTAATAAGATATCGCGCTGTCTCCCTGGCTGTGACATGCACCGATCAGCGCCAAACGTCAATCAGTCACGCGATGGCGGCATAACTCCTTGTCATTAAGTAATTATCCAATATTGCAAGCACGACCAGCTCTTGACACGGATACATCAAAGATAAGTACAAAATGGTCCTCCCCAGTACTTCATAGACAGGCACACACACACACACACACACACACACACACACACACACACACACACACACACACACACACACACACACACACACACACACATACACAGTCTCTCTCTCTCTCTCTCTCTCTCTCTCTCTCTCTCTCTCTCTCTCTCTCTCTCTCTCTCTCTCTCTCTCTCTCTCTCTCTCTCTCTCTCTCTCTCTCTCTCTCTCTCTCTCTCTCTCTCTCTCTCTCTCTCTCATCCACCTACTTCCCAAATAAAATTCTGAGATTCAGCCACGAGTGATTTTAAACATTCTTGCAAGACTATAGAATTCCAGAAGTTAATAATGCTTGACAAAACATTCTCTCTCTCTCTCTCTCTCTCTCTCTCTCTCTCTCTCTCTCTCTCTCTCTCTCTCTCTCTCTCTCTCTCATGCAAGACAGTACTGCATTCACTTACTTCTCCGCCAATCATTTCCTCTCCCTACAGTGCAATATTTTTCCGATGGCATTTTTACCCCGTGTCTGCATTCAAGCACTCCAACGAAATGCAGCAAAATCACTCCAAATAAATGGTAGAATCTTGTCAGCAGCGCAGAACCTGAACCTGTAATTAGGAAGACAGAGGGAGCGACATCACAGCGAGGGAGACACATGAATCTCCCTCCTATTCTGCTTTCTGTTCTGCTTCTCACCACACATGCATCCCTCCTCCCTAACACCACCGCCACATAAGACTTTTGGTAATGCACCCTTGTTTTGCTTGTTTCCCTTCGTCCCCCACTAGGAAGCGAGGGCGGTCGGAGGTAATGTAAATGTTGCTGCTGCTGCTTCTTATACTGTTACTCTCATTTCCTCTCTGTCATGTCTCTCGCTCACTCCCTCTCCGTCCCTCGCAATTCCTTTCCACCCCGTCGCCAGACTTTCAAAAGCAAAACATATGCTAACTTGCATTATTTTCTTCTGTCGTACACAGTTAAAGTTATACACAGTGCACTTCTGACTCCAGCTTTTACAATATTCTGCTCCGTAGTCCACCTTCTCGCCCTTTAGCGTTTTATTCTCCATGATTTTTAGATTTTTTTTTTTTCACGGTTCCCACTCCAGGCACTGAGGGAGAGACAGGGAAGAGAGATGCGCCCTTACATGTGAAACAAGAGAGAGAGAGAGAGAGAGAGAGAGAGAGAGAGAGAGAGAGAGAGAGAGAGAGAGAGAGAGAGAGAGAGAGAGAGAGAGAGAGAGAGAGAGAGAAATAAATAAAGAGAGAATTGACATTTAACTTTGCAGAATGTCATGATGTATACAAGTGTGTGGTTGTCTGTGTGCGTGTGTGTGTGTGTGTGTGTGTGTGTGTGTGTGTGTGTGTGTGTGTGTGTGTGTGTGTGTGTGTGTGTGTGTGTGTGTGTGTGTGTGCCAGTCCATACATCCGCGTCAGAAGATCCTGTGCTAAGTCAACCAAGAAAAAGGAAAGAGTCGGAGGGAAGGAGGGCGGGAGGGAGGGAGAGAGAGAGAGAGAGAGAGAGAGAGAGAGAGAGAGAGAGAGAGAGAGAGAGAGAGAGAGAGAGAGAGAGAGAGAGAGAGAGAGAGAGAGAGAGAGAGAGAGAGAGAGAGAGAGAGAGAGAGAGAGAGAGAGAGAGAGAGAGAGAGAGAGAGAGAGAGAGAGAGAGAGAGAGAGAGAGAGAGAGAGAGAGAGAGAGAGAGAGAGAGAGAGAAGGGGGGACAGGCAGGGATGGAGGAAAGAGAGTGAAGTGAGAGGAGGAGAGGGGGCAGGCAGCATACAACAGCAGCTTATAGGTAAACAAGGCGTCCTTCTTCCCCAACCTTTTTCTCACCATTGGCGGTAAAGAGTCGATGATGGATCGTAGGGTCGGGCGGCTCCTGGGATATGCGGGGCTGACTCTGACTAAAGAATGTGATGGACGAGGCCCAATTCCATTAATCATTAGCCTGGCGGTGTGCGTGACGCTGCCGCTCAAGGGGCTGCCGTTTGCCACACATCGACCCCGCCTCGCCCTCCCAACACGTGAATCTTTTCCTAAGCGTTCTCTCTTTCACCACTTCCGCACCGCAGTGTCATGTGGTGGTGGTGCCTTGTGATTAAGAGGTGCAGGTCGTAGGGAGGGCTGCAGGCTTGCCGAGGCGTTGTAATATAAGTGCAGCCGGTGAGTTTTACCGGTGCTGCAACGTTTTAAGTATGGCTTAGTTTTACAGGAATATATATAAGATTTGTAAAGAGAGAAAGGTGCTAATTACTTGCAAGCTTTACAGAACTAATGCCTCTATAATTTATGCAAGCGTTCTTGTTTAAGATAACCTCCAAAACGCGAAATTTAGCAGAGATTTAAGAATAACGTATATTTCCAACGGGGAATTTTACCAATGTTTTGTCTGAATTTTGCACGTGAGTCTGTTATCTCGAAGGCAAATGGAAGGGAATAAGTCAAGGCGAACGACAACACAGGCTAAGGAGTGTGACGGGGAACAGACAGGTGACAGGGCGGACGGGGATCCATTATGCTAAGTATCGCTTGGCTTTGTCACTTCCGACTCCTGCTTTCCTTCAACGCAGTAAATCATTTCTCAGATTTTATACGGGAACAAAGTATTGGGAATAAACGTTAAGCATTTATTGTAAAAGAATTAAATATCAGACCTTTTATATAAATGTTTGGTATTTATTCTGACCTATCACCGATTATATATATTTCATTGTGAGTCGTAAAATATCTAACATTAATCCTTAATATGTAACAGCGGCACTTGATATTTGAACTTTGAAACAAATGTTGGGTATCATTTCAGACCAACCAACATCAATAAATACTTGACTACTATTTGAAGAGTATCAGAAATGCCAGGTTTTTATCTCATTATTGGCATCGGAGAGCAGACTTTTAAAGTATTCGTTGCATATTAACATTAATTTCATCAGGTCATTCTCTATTTATACGCTCGGCTGCCATTATCCGTCGAAACTCGTAATAATTTAAGGGAATCAACGTTGTCCCCTTCGCTCCAGGCCTTAATGAACTGTGGCTCGCACTACTCACTCACTCGAATACATGCAAGTTTGGGCGCAACAAAATGTGTTACAACTCTGATACATCAAAATAAATAGCGCATAAAAAGTACCACCACCACCATGACATTTATCAAAATTCTCGTAAAATGAAATGTACAGAAGTTACGTGGAGCAGAGAGAGAGAGAGAGAGAGAGAGAGAGAGAGAGAGAGAGAGAGAGAGAGAGAGAGAGAGAGAGAGAGAGAGAGAGACAGAGATATGACAGTTTCAGTGCGTTAAAATCCATTACAATACTTGCGGTAGAAAGCACACCCAAGTTCTGTGAGCCGGAACACGTCATAATGAAATCCAACTAGCGGAACAATACAGATTCCCTGCTGCCTACACACCCACCACCACCACCACTACCACCACCAGAGAGAAGCAATGGGCGGCCTCTAAATGAACATTCTACATTCAAACCCAATTCCCTCGAAGCCACCCTCTGAGGCCTTCGTTCCGTCACCTGCGCTGTTAGTTATTATTCAAATTAATAGTTGCATCA